>NW_025952295.1:0-110000 GCF_023119035.1 Salvia hispanica | reverse complement strand
GAGGTCTGGCTTCACTAGCCACGGCCCGAGCTCGTAGAAGTTGGCTAGCATCGACGAGCAGCCCGGCCCGCCTTGCAGCCAGATTACTATTGGAGTTTCGGGGTTTGGGGTAGTGTTGGTGGCTTCATAGAATGTGAAGAAGATGGCTGAGCCTGTTGTGGAGTTGACTGTCAAGTAGCCTGATTTGGTGGGGAGGGCTTCTTTGGGGAAGGGTGATGCAGCGGTGGAGTGGCGGAGGACGGCGATGATGCTGAGGGAGAAGAAGAGGAGGTGGCGGTGGTTGAGAGATGATGGTGTTGACTCCATTATTTGGGGTGTAGTGAGTGATGACCAGAGAAATTTGTCCTGCTTTATAGGAAAGTGAAAGTATGTGACTTTTATTTTCTGCCTATTATGCCATTGTGCAAAAGGCTTTTTGGTTCTTGGATAAAACTACTCCATCACATTTGTTGCTTTGTTGGATGTGGACATCGAGTGTCTTACCACAGACATAAAGATACTAAAACAAACAAATTAAACAAACAAAATGATTTAATTTACTCACAGATTTATCTGCAGTTCAAGATAACACAACTTGATTTTGATTATAAGTTTTCATAGCCAGTTAGGCACCATATCTGTGTGTCAATACTCAGATAAAAATCGGATGCAATACATAATTTCATTAGGTATAGTATGTCACGGTTAAAAGGGGAGTGAGGAATAGCATGCCTCAGATGCCTGATGGATTCAGGTTGTGGATCGTCAAGACCCGGTAAGCCTAGATCCCCAAATCTCGACTTGATTTGCCACAAGAGTGAAGAAGCAGGCGAGACCACAATCCACCAATGATGTATCTCGGAACCCTAGATCAGGTGGCCTTGAATCGGAACTGACACAAGGCTGCGCATCCTTATTTCTCCAAGTTTCTCCTACGCACCATAGCACACCGGAACCTCTCACGGTCAAGAATCACGGACCCGAAACGAGAGGTTTCCTTCACACCGCTCACACTCACGAGGAGGATTAACCCTCTCGGAGAAGAGAGAGGAAGAAGATCTCAAACGGAGCACGAGAGAATCACAAGGGACAGACAAGAATTCTTGAGGCGTAGCTACTCGGAGGGAAGGGAAAAGGCGAATGAGTGAAAGATCTAGGGTTAGGATGTTAAAAGGCTTCTCTCAAACACCACCCGGGCCAAACACACACACAAGTATTTGAGCCCCTTTGGATATGGGGCACAGTTTACTAAACATTGGCAATTGGGCTTTTAGAGATAAGGGCCGTATAACATCACAATCTCCGCATGAGCCTTATCAAAAGGCGAGAGGGGTTGACAGCATGCCATTCATCATTGCCTATAAAGACTACTTGATTTTGAAAAACTTTAGTAAGTCACCACTTCAAAGGAAAACATTTCGATTTATAAACAAAGTAAAAAGCAAGTGCATAAACGGTAAAGAATCTTCACCGGAGTATACGACCATTTACCTATCCTGGTCAATATGGGCACCATATACATATCGGCATCTTTTTAAACGACATGCACTTGGTTCCCCATGTCTGTTTGGTTTATGGTCAATATGAATTTTCTCAACTGACACCTCGCCTTTCTCCTTGATATCCTGTGAAGTGGAATCTCACGTCGATGTGCTTTGTCACATGTGGAAGTCGAATTTTGCACACTTGAATTCTTGATTGACTCTCTGAGTATACAACAGCAGGATTCTTGAGGAATTTAAGTTCCCTGACAACCCCCTTTAACAGAAGCCTCTTCATTGCCTCTATGTGATGTGATGTACTCGAGATCGGTTGTGGATAGTGCCGCGATATCTTGGAGTTGTGACTTCCGGCTTGTACATGATCCACCCGAGTAAACACATAAGAAGGTGGTTGATTTCCTCTTATCCACAGTCATTAGCATAGTTTGAATCTACAAAACCACACAAGTGGGAATACGTACACTTAGAATAATGAAGACCATAATGTGAAGTATGTTTCAAATATCTAAGTAACCTTTTAAGTCTTCCCAATGAGGTTGTCACAGTTGGACATATACCTTGATAGGCAAGACCTTTGAGTATGCTATGTCGGGCCTTGTACTCACCATAAGATACATAGTGACCCCGATTGCATTTGAGTATGGGATACTCTTCATTTTACAGTTTCTTCGGTTTTAGGACATTGATCCCTTCTTGAGGATGAAATGGGCAACCCGAAAGGGACGTGGAAGGTTTAACATTTACCATATTGAACTTGGGCCGGAATGCTTCTTTACATAGGACTTTTGGTGTAGAGTCGGCTCTACGTGTTTTTTCCTGTCTATGACAATGTCAATGCCCAGAAGTATCCACAGGCATTGCCTAAATCCCTTCATGTCAAAGTTAGTACCCGGAGCATATCTTGAACATATTTAACATCTTTGGAATAGGACTCATTATCAACATGTCATCAACATATAAAAAGAAGAAGACGGGCGCATAATTGATTTTTTGAAGTACGAGCAATGATCAAAAGCACTTCTAGAAAAACCCCGAGCGCATACAACGATCAAATTTGATATTCCATCTCCTAGGAAGTTGTTTCAAACCATAGAGAGCCTTCTTTAATAAACGGAGACATGATTAGAAAATTTGGGATTGACAGCCTGTTTGTCTCATATAAATGGGCTTATCAAGGTCCCCGTATAAAAAAATTTCACATCCATTTGCTTAAGCTCCCAGTTAAAATAAGCACATAGAGCAAGCATCATGCAATTGTAGTAAATTTTACCACTGGGAGAAGATTTCAGTATAATCTACCCCCTCTTGTTGAGTGTAGCCCTTGTGCCAAGCCTTGCCTTATATCTCGGACCATCAACTTCTTGCTTTAGCTTGTAGAGCCACACACTCAACAACAGAACAATTTTTCAGGTTCGGGGACTAAAATCCAAGTCTTATTTAATATCGAGAGAGTTCATTTCATCCTCAGCTATACGGCCATTTTGGATAAACAACCTGGACTTTGAGGCTATTTGTAGGATTGGGGTTACGTCCCGTCGATTAATAGACATTGAAAGCTAGTGCCGATAATTTGTTCATCTCACCAAACCTCTTTGGTCTGGATATTTGTCCTTAACACCCTATCCCTTGCTAACAAATAATTCTTTGAGATCATTGTTAGTGGGAGGAACATCCGCTACTTGAGAGGCGTTCTCGAGAGGATCATCAATGATAGGATCATTATCAACAACATTAGTAGGGACATCAATATTCACATTATCGGGCACATTATCAACATTAGAATCAGCATCAAACATATTAGGGACAAAATTAAAGATATAAGGACCACCACTCACTTGAGGCGCACCACCTTCTTGTAGGCATCATCTGACACAGGTTTTAAAGTTTTTGAAAGACAAGGAAAGTCGGACTCATTAAAAACAACATCCTACTTCGATGGTAACTTTAAAACCGGAGTTCATCCCTCGACGAATCATGCCACTGGCACCTTCATGGTAGCACAGAAAATACCTTTCCTAAACACGGGTTCTAATTTACCAGGTCTTTTGGTGTATGAAGGCACTACGACCAAAAACTTCACAAGGTGTGAAAGATTCACGGGTTTTCCGGCAAAAAGCAGTTCGAGAGCGTTTACGTGAGACGAAGGGGATCTATTTATTAAGTAAACGACGTATGTAAGGCTTCACCCCAAATTTTTTTGACGAGACCACTCCAAAGAAAGAAGACACCTAACCCTCTCCTAACGAGAGTCTGTTCATCCTGCTTTGCAACACCATTTCTTTGTGGTGTACGGGGGATAGTCTTATGTCTCTAATTCACGAAGTCACACAAAGATCATTCGGTTGAGAGTTACGAGACTCCAAACCATTATCAGTCCTAAGGGTTTTAATCTTTTTTCCAGTTTGGTTCTCTACAAAGCACATCAGTTTTTTAAACTTTTCAAACACGTGGTTATCTTTAAAAAGGAAAACCCGGACTTTCTTGAAAAGTCATCAACCACGGATAAATGGAAACACCCCCCATGTGAAGTAACAGATGAAGGCCCCCATCGGCATGCGAGGTATTCCAAGCACATCTTTACTAACGGATACGAGAGGCGTAGAAGTAGGAAAAGAAACTTTGTCTTTCTTTCCCAACTAATGCATGTATCACAAAGAGAAGAGGCATGCTAACATCTTTATCACATAGATATCCACTTTTATGCAAAATGTGCATGCCTTTTTCACTCATATGTCCTAATCTATTATGCCACGAGAATAGTGTTGATATAAGCCCAGCAACATGGGCAACGAAACATCATATAAGGGCTTAGCAGTGCAAACATACGGGTTGTATTTTCTATCAGCCTTAAACAAACACAAAGAACCCTTAAAGATTTTCATGACACCATTACCCTATTTGCCTTCCAAACTATGCCTCCAAGGGAGCGCAAGATAGAAGATTATAGCCTGGTAGGCACGTATTTCACGTTCTTGGCGAGTGTATAAAGCGTTTCTGAGTTGAACTTGAGGCACAACGGCTATTCCTTCAATCCTACACTTCTTATTGTCAGCCATAGAGACAAAACTATTAATGCTGAGTGTAAAATCGGTAAATAACTCTTTGAAAGGTGAAATATGATAAGTGCGACGAGTCACTAGCAGGCTCATTGCTGAACTCATTCGAGCGGGAAGCATTAATTGACATAATGTCATGTCAAAGCTAAAACAAGTACCATTATCATCATCAGCTTTTGCCAGATTAGCAATCATCTCGATATTGTCATTGGTATTGTCACCATTTTTCTTATTCTTCTTCGGGGGCGTTCTCTTGTAGTGACCAAACTCATTACACTTGTAACACCTCTGAACTTCTTGAAGTCTGAGATGAAGAAGATACGGACTTACTCTGTGATTCTTTGTACCCTTTCTCATTGGACTTCTTGTCATACAGCAGTAGTGGATCTTAACATGAGCATATCAAGCTGACTTTGGGTCGATTTTTCTTTGATTCAGGTTCCTTAGACTTGAGCCAATAATCAGAAATCCAGGGAGAATTTGTGTCCTCCCACATCTTGGTGCGACCTTGACATCACTATAAGAATGCGGAATTGAGTTCATGAGAGCAATCTTGGTGTACTCATCAATTGTTTTGTCTCCGGATCTCTTGATATCCGGTACGAAGCTTAGAAAAAGTGTCAATATTGTCATCGATATCCTTGGATAAATCGATTTGAATTTAAACAACTTTTCAAGCAAGTACATGCGGTTAGGCAATAGAAGTCTCAATTATATAACTCATCAAGTTTATCCCAGCATCCTTGGCATTATCTATAACACCAACTTTCCTAATAACGAAGTCACTTTCGAGCTCGAAAGGATAGTAGAAGCGAGGTAAGTTCATTCATGCGAACTTTCTGTAGCATCGTCGCGAGAATCGAGAAAATTTCCCATCTATGGCCTTAAGACTTTTGCTGAATTAAAACACATTTCGGCTCTTGTTTCCAAATCTGTTGAAATCACGTGCTTTCCATTGAAGGAACCAGTCCAAAAGGGAGGTTGGCCATTTTTCACGGAAGACACGGGGCTATAAACACAGCCACCACTCGGTTTTCAAAAGAAACACGAAGAAAACAAGCATACAGAATGAAAACGAAGCTCGGTGAGAAATAACCAAAATAATGCAGGGTCACTAGAAGTAACAAAGTCCGGAGGGAAGTCTAACACCCCAGACATTGATCGGTGGATTTCCCGATTCCATGATCGCTTGATTTATCAAGGGGCGCGGAGTCGCAGCCCGAGACCTCGGTTACGTGGCAAACAAGTTTTTAAATAGGCTTATACTGAACTATGACACCAACGCCTCCCGAGGTTATTCTCACCAAGAAACACAGCCAAGAAACAAACGGAGACGAGGCCCGGAGGAAATTCAAACACGAGATACTCGCGGAAACCTGTAGAGGACCCCGAAAGAAAACGAGGCTAAGAAGGAAATACCGGAAACAAGAGATCTCGCGAAGATCTACGTACCCGAAAAGTTACCGGAAATTCGGCGAGAGGAGCGGATCCTTGGAGGAGGCTAACCACTAACAGGGTGATCCTATGATGGCTGCGATACCCTTTGTGCAGGATCGACCGACCGAAGGCTAAGGTTGAACAACCGGGGAATGCCTGATTTGTGAGGTGATCAACCTCACTAAACGAGATCAAACTCTGAAAGAACAAGATCTAAGCAACTATTTGATTAGATCTTCACGAAACATCAATACACGGTTAGTAACTTCAAGGAAACAATCTATACAAAATAGGCAAAGAAAAGAGAAAAGTGAAGAGGATCTTGAAACACGGTGAAACGAAGTTGCACCACGTACAGCCGCACGGTCACAGTAACACCGAGCCCACAAATCCCCGAATGCTCGGCTTGATTTGCCACAAGAGTGAAGAAGCGGGCGAGACCACAATCCACAGCGATGTATCTCGGAACCCTAGATCCGGTGGCCTTGAATCGAACCAACACAAGGCACGCACCCGCTCTCCAAGTTTGCTCTCGCAGCATAGCCACACCGGGAACCTCTCACGGTCAAGAATCACGGACCGAAACCGAGAGGAGTTTCCTTCACACCGCTCACACACTCTGAGAGATTAACCACTCGGGAGAAAGAGAGAGAGGAAGAAGATCTCAAGCGAGCCCACGAGAGAATCACAAGGGACAAACCTAGAATTGCGGAGCGTAGCTATTCGGAGGGAAGGAGAAAACCGAATGAATGAGAAAGATCTAGGGTTAGGATGTTAAAAGGCTTCTCTCAAACACCACCCGGGCCAAACACACATACAAGCAGGCCTTTGGATATTGGGCTTGGTTACTAAACATTGGCAATTGGGCTTTTAGAGATAAGGGCCATATAACATCACATCAACATTTGTATAGTGATTATCAGAACAATAAGCTGTACAAACAATTAGTACACAATTTTTATAAAAACAAAAGATTAAAAATCAACATTTGGAAGTTACTGGCTTATATTTGATGATGCTAGTCTACAAAAGATGATTATGCTGTTTTTTTATTTGTTAGCAGTGTGATAAATGTACAAAGTAGAGAGGATTATTCAATATTTTTTAGTATTTGGAAACTGCAGTGCAAGCGTGCAATTCTACATATTCTAGAATTTGATTTGAAGAAAAATTATAATGCTATGTTTTGCTGTTTGTGTGGTGTAGGGTGGAATATGGAAATATAAGGGGCATGCTTCACTTTAATCAATGAAATGATTATGGCAAATGAGCACCAACATCACATACTTATATTACACCTTTGAGAGAAATTGACAAATTCATCTTCTTTTTTGAGGAAGAAACCTAAGCGAATATGTAACATTTTTGTGATCAATATCAATCACAAGAGTTGGAGCTGGTGAACACAAATCCAGTAACTGTAAGGAACAAAACAAATGTACATATCTTACTCACAAAGGAGATTTCAAAACTAATGAAAGATTTCATGAGAGACAACCTACTTTCTTTGTATATTGAAACAAATACTACTGGATTCCTCTTCACCTAATACCAACAATTTTTAACTTCAATATTTCTCTTTTAGATTATGATTCCATTTCTTCCTTTTCTGATGAAGAAATTCTGGATGAGCTCAAAATCATACATATTCTCGTCATGCCAGTGATTTGAGCTGAAACTTTGAAGACACATATCAAAATAAACACACACAATCCGGAACTATGCACCTCCACCATTTGGGTAACCCGCTTTTAAGCCTACAGCCGATAAAAACATATTCCTGCACTAATCTAACGCTTCCCTCACCATGTCGCTCAGCACTACCGTCCTATTTCCATGTACTCCTGTGCTCTTTCCCAGTCAATACCTCGAGTCAAGACCCGAATCCATATACATCACATTTTGTCAGTGATCTTCACAGTTTGGCATGCGAACTCTGGGGCAGTGTACCCAAGTGCACTCTGAACCTTGCTGCTCAGTATATAACGGTCAAATGCTGGGAGCAGCTTGAACGAGGTGAAATCTCCCACCTTCGGATCACCAGATGCATTAAATTCAGAACATTGCTTGACTTTATGTTGTAGTGAATGACATTCATCCGGTGCAGATGAGCTAGCCCTTTAGCAGTACCGGGATTACGTTGAATCTTTGATATACGCGTGAGGCAGCTGTCGTCCCCTCCATCTTGGAGATGTTTGTGCAAACTTCCTGCAGAGGCATGCTCATTAATCAGCAGTTGCAACGAAACGTCCAGTAATATCCTTCAAGTGTCACCAGATTCTGATGTCCTGATTTTGCCTAATGTTTTAACTTCCTTCTCAAAATCTGCTTGACATTTTGTCAAACTCGTGGTGTTAAATAGCAGATACCTTGGGCGTCCTCGGCTCTGTCCTGTAGATAGCCCAAAACCTCCAGCGTCCGAGCTCACAGTTCTTATTGAGCAGCGATTGAGCTAGTAGCAAAATCAGCTTCTCCGGAGAACATGACAAGCTTCCCATAGTTGGCTTCAGTGTAGAGTAGGAAGGGTAAAATCATCACTCCCGGAGAATGTGAATGCAGCAGCAGACTGTGCCATTGAGGTACGCGCATGCATGTTCCAGGATAGAGACTGTGGCGGACACCAAGGGCTATAAAGACAGCTGCACCAATAGCCACAAGGGAAGATATGCTGAGCACAATTCGCTTGTGAGAAAGCGAAGATTTGGTGGATTAGGGCCATGATTCGATACGGATGAGTTGGGGTAGAGGACTAAAGGCTTGGGATGGACAGCAGGGCATGATTGCTTGACAATGGAGCCACATAGGGATGGATTGCCAATCACAAATGACGAGGGGATGGTGTTGAAGAAGCCACCAACCGGAAGTTCCCCCTCGAGATCATTGAAGGAGACGTTAAACCAAACAAGATGCAAAAGATTTGTCAGTTCTTTTGGCAGGCTACCCGATAAATTGTTGAAGGACAAGTCCAAGACCTCGAGGTTTGTTAAGTTTGTGACTGAACCAGGAACAGGACGGTGGGATTATTCTGCGATAACACCCTATAAACGTATCAAAACAATGTTAGGTCAAACCAATTTCAGAGTCAAAATGCAATCAGATCTGCAAACATGATAAAGACAACTCACAATGAGGTCAGAGAAGGCAGTTCCCAATTTCTGTTGGAATGGCTCCACTCAGCATATTGCTCTCCAATCTCAGTTGTTGCAGTGAAACAACGCGTCCAACCTCAGTTGGGATGCTCCCAGATAGCCCGATTGTGACTGATATCAAGAACACAAGTCGTGTTAAGCTCACCTATACTTGGAATAGAACCAACTAAGGAGTTGTGGGATAAATTCAAGGCCTGCAGCTTACTGAAATTCCCAATAGCAGCTGGAATCACACCAGTTAATGCATTGAATGACAAATCTAAGGCCTCGAAGCTTTGAAAGCGACTGCAACCACGAAGTGGGAAGGTGATGCTCCCACTGTACCTATTACCAGAGAGAGATGCACTCTCCAAAGCGAACATAAAAAGCCACGAAGGCAGATTGCCAGAGAGCAGAGTTATTACTTGAGAATCAGCAACATTAAAGGTTCACACAACCACCAAATGACTCAGGTAAGCCTCCCAAAAACCTATTTCTTGACATATTAAGTTCTTTCAAGGATTGCAGATTACCTAGCGCAGGCACCCTACCAGAAAAGTTATTACAGGAAATGTATAAGAATTCCAAGCTTCTCATCTCTCCAACCAATCAAGAAACTCTCATGTCAATGAGTTCATACTCCACATCAAGATAACTACACAACTCAAAGTTTCCTCATTGAAAGAGGAAGACTGCCACTAAAATAGTTACCACTAAAATCAACACTCTTGAGCATCAAACAGTTTCCAAGATTTTCAGGCAGCCAACCAACAAGATTATTGTTTCTCAAACTAATGACTCTCAAATCAGACAATGCCTCAATCCCTCCCGGAACATCACCCTCGAACAAATTATCAGACAGAGCAAGAAATCGAAGAGAAGTGAGAGACCAAACCCGGGTAGCAACTGACCTGAAAGAAACAAAGAAAAATTCAGCCTCTGCAGATTTGGCGAGCTCAAGGACTGCGGCAATGGGCCAGTGAGAGTGTTCTTAGCTAGTGAAATCGCCTTCAACCGCCCACATTGCTGGAAAAGCTCCTCAGGAATTGAGCCAGAGAAACTGTTGTCACTCAAATCAAGAACCTCAGGAGATGGAATTTGAGCAAGAGTGGGACTAATTGGCCCTGAAAAATTGTTTCTTGATAGCTGTAAAAGTGTGAGGGACTGTAACCGGAGCAAGCTTCTCCAATGTGGCCGGACAGAGAGAGTCCATCAAGAATGAGCCCCGTGACCTGGTTGGTAGTCGGGTCGCATTTCCCCCCAAACCCATTTGCAGGCGACGTTGTCTTGTTCGTTCCAAGAAGTGAGGTGAGAGTGGATCAACGAGGCCGGCTTTGAAGGCTATGAGGCCCAAAACGTCGTCGTTGAGAGGCGGGTCGAGAGATTGAACCGAGAGTAGCGGAGACAGAAGAGGAAAGCCACAAACTTCATCCGCAGCAGCATTTCTCAGTCAAGAAAATGTGAAAGTTTGGGTTTTTTATTGAAGAGTTGAGAGAAATTTCAAAAGCATTTCAGTGGATTGCGAAATGCAGAGGTTTGGAGTGTTTTTTGGGGTATAGTTGAAGAGTGATCGCAAAATTTGGAAGAATGGGAAGGAAATTTAGAAGAGAAGAAGTGATGACTGATGATGGTTGGTCATTCAAGTTGATAGTGCGGTTGCCAGTGTGCCTTCAATACTCATAACATTTGCTTTTCTCAATCTATCTGTCTTGGAATGCAATGCCCTATTCTTCAATTCACGCTTTTTGATGCCATCTGTTAAATTCTCGAAATAATTGTCGCGTCGAGCAGTGATGATGCTGAACTACTACATGTAAAGGGTGGATAACCACCAGCATGAGGCCTTTTAAGGGGTGAGTGGTTTTCATTTCTAATATGGTATCGGAAGCGGGGCCCAAGTCGATGATGGTTTATGTCTTTATCTCTTCTCTTGCCTATGGAAGTAGATGTGTCATTCAGTACGCCGTGAGGGGCGTGTTAAAATTCCTAATATCTTGTCCCACATCGGCTTGGTGATGATCTTATATCTACTCTATATAAGTGTGGATAACTCTCCTCTGAGGCCTTTTAAGGGGTGAGTGACCCCATTTCTAATATTCACGTTGAGTATTTACTGCTTTTGTTTACCTTATCTCTCAATTCTAGATTGAATGAAAATGAAGTGTTATTTTCAAGTTTACATCCACTTAAGAATGAAGATCCACCAATAACACAATGCAATTATGTTTCCACTGATTTTCATATTGATTTAAGCGTTGCCATTTTGCCAGTGTCTACGAAAGAGACTTGAATTTCAATAATGGTCACACTTTTTCCACAATCATTCAATTTAAGATTATGATAATTTTATAACACTACCTCCTTCATTTTGGCGAAATTAAACTATTTTTTTTCATTTAAATAACTATAAATTCATTAATTCAACGCTGCATATTTTCCAGTTTCGAGAATTTCAATTTTGAGCCACCTCTAGATCTGATCTAATTCCATATTGTTGACTAAGTGGGAAAATGCAACAGATTATTCGTCGCTTATTGTTTAAATAAGCAAAAAGTTTATGGCAATGTATGTTTGAGACGACAAGATCATTAATTTGAAAGATTAAATAATTGATTTTATCCGAACACATAACCCTAGACTAATAGTGGAAACTAGTTTAAAATTAATTGGCATTACATTAAGAAACTAAGATACGAGTAAATCCAACCAAATGTATGTGTTAGTGTTTGTTGATATCGAATAAGCCACAACATAAAACAGGTCGAATTCAACTTGTAACCTTCAATTCACATTATAATGTTTTATTATAAGTTACACAATAAGGGGTCATTTTTTAGTTTTGAGAAATACAAAAAGACAAAAAAAAAAATAAAAAATTGAGAATTTAAGTTGGTTGCATTGCTAATTGCTTTTTCTGTTTTACTTTATTTTTTAAATTTCAACCTTGAGTACTTTAATTAACATACAGTAATTCTTAATTAGATTTTCACCTCCCTTTAATATATAATCTCAATTAATAATTTATTATGATGATAAAATATTTCATATTTTAGCTAGTACTAAGGTATAGAAAGGATGTGGGAGTTTTGTAGTTATGATTTTGATTTAAATTTTATTAGCATGAGTAAGCGTGGCAGTTTGTGGAAAACTTCTATTTCAAGTATTTAATAATAACAAATAAAAAGAGGGGACAGATGCTTGGATTGCATCAGTTGACAAACGAGAAACAAGTTAAAAACAAATCGTGAGTGAAAGGGCACATTAAAATTTTTGTCTCGACCAGGGCTTTTACCGTAATTTCATCTCTGAAATCGAACTAAAAGTCTGAATTTGGTGTATATCCAATGGATTGTCCTACTATAGCAGTTGAGTTGGTTTACTGTCCAAATTCATCAAAAACCTATTAGATTATATTAAATATAAATGGAGAGGTACGGTCTTATATATATATGCCTATCATGTTTTTGTTTTTCATGAAAAATTATACTGAAAAAATATATGAAAAGCTATTTTTATATCATTTTCTATTTAAAAAAGGTATCTTGCTTCCATCGCTAAGTTGAGCTTCTATAAAATTCATCAAAAACCTTTTAGAGCATCTAAAAGATAAATGAAGATTTCTTATAACTATCATATTTAACTTTTTTTCATGAAAACTATAAAGGTATATTAGAAGGTAGGGGAGTGATCAATTGCTAACTCATCATTTAATTGCTAACTACAACTAATTTAAAGGCTATAGGATTTTAGAAAATGTGTGGTCCACAATTTGCCACGTGTAATTTTCGTTTTTTTATAAAATTGAACTCTGCGTAATTTTATCCTTCCATTGTTTTGACTACATAGGTGTCTAACAAAGCTCACCAATTTAGGAGAAATTCAGGCTACTATTTCAATTGAAATTTTATCTCAAAAGGTGAAAAAATGGCAAATAGACAAAGTTTCGTTAAATTTAACTTCCCTTAAATGAGCTGCAAAAATTGCTCTTCATTCTTGCGAATTCCAACCTTTCTTATCAATTCTTAAACCACAATGCATCATTTTTCTAAAAGGACAACGATGTTTCCTCCACAATTCCAACTCTCCCAAATTTGGAATTCTACCGCCGACCACTAGACTTATCCCCAAATATCTGAATCTTCAAATTTTGAATCTATGAACATAGAAACTATGATGTTAACGGTTTTTTAAGAGAAAAGAAAGAGGTAGAAGTCTATCATCAAAACAAAAAGGATTAGAATGTGGGGGAGATGGAAGAAGGGTACTAAAGGATTAAAGTAGAAAACCATAAAATTTGCAGAAAGCATCCACAATGATGAAGAAAACTAAAACATTATTGAAGAGTGAAAAATGGGTGGTCGAATAACTGCGATCTAAAATAAAGTTATATTGAAATTAGTTGAGATGATTAAAATTTTCAATGAAATTATTAAATTGGGGTAGCAAATATCGAGAAGTTGGGGAAGGAATAGATACATTATTGAAGGAAAGGAATACAGGTGCTGAGAATTCATAAATCACATTGAAAAAACGATGTTGCAATTGCCAAGTTATATAGTGAAAATAATGGAGAGAAAATGAAGAAAAGAACGAGATCGAGCTTTTGTAAAAAGAAGTGATGGTGAGCGGTGTTCACGGAGGGAAAGAGGTTGATGAGAGAGAAATTCATAGATAAAAAAGAAATCTTCAGACGTGGAATGGAAGCGCTCAATTGTCACTCAAATTCAATCGCCCAAGATAACATTTCTCTTTTATATGTATGTTGACATATTCGATTTGACGAAAAATTAAAAAATTTCAATTTTTTTTTTCAAATTTTGACGTCGGAACATATGCATGTAGGATATCGTTGGAATCCTTATGAAATTATCTTTAATTTGATATATGTTATATGAATTTAAAGTTTTAGGATTTCTTTTAAAAATTAGTTATAACTAAACATGTAGTTAATTGACATTAATACCCTATTGATATTTTTTGGAATTAATCCTATGGCCATATTGACGTTTTGTTGATCGTATTGACATTTAAGATTGATGATCTAAGCCCTTAATTTGAATATCTAATGACTATTATTTAGTTGTAGTTAGCAATTAAGTTATGAGTTAGCAATATAACACTCCCCGAGAAGGTATTACTATATCTTTTTCTATTTTAAAGAGGTATATTGATTCACTTGGATTTTACATGGTTTTAGAGGGTAGTTTTACTTGGTTTTGATCATATATTGTGAACTTGAGACATGGTTATAGCTACTTCTCTATTATGTTGGTATTTTGACCATTTTGTGAAGAATGTGTAGAAAAATGTACAAAATATGTGGATGTGCAGCTGCTCAATGTTCGAGACAGCTTTTCTGGAGATTTTGAAGTCCGATTCGCATGTAATGCATACCATTCTCTTCGTCTTCGAAAAACCTTCGCGTGGATATCTTAAACGTCTCAATCGGAGTTCGATAGAAGAAGTTATGGCCGTTTTATCAAGACTGCAGAGGTGACATAGCTGACGACCCGCCAGGTTCGCATGCAAACGAACCTGGCGAGCCGCCAGCAAAACACGGAAAAAACGCCGTAAGCAGCTGGCGACCCGCCAGCCGCGCACACCCAACCTGGCGACCCGCCATGCCGCCGGACAGCTTATTTCGGCCCAAAGTCAACCCTAGGTATATATGCCTAGGAAACGCCTCAAACGCAACTTACTCGTCTCCCACCCCAAAAATACCACTTTTTCACCTAGGAAGAAGAGAAGAACGAGCGAGAGGACAGTATTCATCGCAAGATTGAAGCGAGACCTCCAATCCGCTCAATCCAATTCTAGGAGTTTCTACTTTTAGTTTTATTCTTGTTTAAACAATGTTTTTGAATATTTCTTTGAATATTTCTTTGACTTTTGTGTTGAACATGAGTAGCTAAATCCTTCGTAGAGTTCTACGGGGGAGATACAATGATTCTTATGTTTAATTGGTTTCCTTTTTCTATGCCTTGCTCATGTGGTTATTTTGATTTTTTCGTGCTTATACATTTATTTGATGATCACCTTATAAATGCATGTGGATTTTACTACAGAAGGAAGTGAGTAGTTTAATTTGAAAGAGAAGAAATTGACGTCTTTGCCAATATAATCGAGAGATTTGAGCCTTTGAATGAAGCTAAGTATCTTAGGAGCTATTAGGAGTTGTTGCCTTAGTTCTAGGAAGGACACTTCGGTTCTAGGTAGCAATCTACAAATTATACGCTTTGAGAAAAGATATAGTTTTACCTTAGTGATACCTTAATAATCCTTGAGACCCTTTGTTGGCATAGTTTGGAAATTAGTTGAGCATAGGATAGTTGTTATCGATCCCGTAGGATTCTACCCTTTTCATCTTTGATCTACATCCGTTTTCTTATTTGCTTTTAGTTCTCTAGTTGTTTTTAATTGTTTTTATCTTGCTTTTAAGTAGATTTAGAAAACTCAAACTTTCGATTCATCTAGATTGTAGTTGAGGTTGGTTCGTGGTAATTAGGTTGACACGATTGTCTCTGTGGATACGATATTCTTTGCTTACTATTTGCTACATTAGCCCCGTACACTTGCGGGTATACTTGTGTTAATAATAAGTTGAGTCATATATTTACCTCTCCATTGCCAAATTAAGCTTCTATAAATTCATCAAAAACCTATTAGGGCATCTGAAAGATAAATAAAGAGGTCAAGTCTTATAGCTTCCATATTTATTTAGTTTTTTTATGAAAAATTATATTCCTCCGTTCCATGTTACTTGAGTCACTCTTTTGATCGTTTGTAAAAATAATAATAAATAGTTAAAGTGGAGATAAAGTAAAGTAAGAAAGAGAATAATATAGTTAAGAGTCAACTATATTATTCTCTTTCTTACTTACTTTATCTCCACTTAACTATTTATTATTATTTTTACAAACAATGGTAAAGAAGTGACTCAAGTAACATGGGACGAGAGGAGTATTGAAAAAGATATACTATGAAATATTATATCTTTTTTTATTTAAAAGAGGTATATTTACCTCCCCCATAAACCATTTACTAGTACTTGTTATAGGAGCATCTCTAAGGAGGAAGGTATATAGAAAAGGTATATCATATACCTCTCTAAAAAGTACTCCATTCGTCTTATAACAGATGTCATATTTTCCTTTTTGGTTTATCACAAAAGATGTCACATTTCCTTTTTGGAAAGTAACATATTCTAAAGGAAAAAAAATATATAGAAAGGTAAATTAATTCTTTTATATAAAATAATTATACAAAATGCATTAAAAAACATAAAAGTGTAATACCTTCTCAAATACCTATTCTTGTAAAATGATTTTTTCATGAAAAGAAATTAAATACGGTAGTTATAAGATTTTACCTCTCCATTGATGGGGAGGTAAAGATACCTCTTCAAAAAAATATAATAATTATATTAGTTTACCTCTTCATCTATCTCTTTCCACTTTCCATGATGATGCTTTAATGTTGAAGGATAATTTAGTCCAAAGAAAATTGATAATAATGTAAATCAGCAACAAATGTAAATGTTGAAGGGTAATATATTCCAAGAAAATTGATACTAATGTAACCAACGAATGTAAAAGTTTTTATTAATATTTTATGTTTGTAGTTATCCACATTTTGATTATTTAGCATTACTCTATAATATAATCACCCACCACAGTATCAAACGTGTATAACAAATTTTGCTACCTAATATTGTTAGGAAGAGAGTACTACAATGTTGAAAACTTGAAATAGAAAATTATAGGGTCAACATACATATGGAATCGCAGTAATGACAATGTGAAGATGAAATCATACAACTTCATATTTCAGATTTATATGTTGTTTGTCCAAGATTCGTGATTAGCCCATCGAATTAAATGTAGTTACAACAATGAAACCTAATACGGCAGTACATAGGTATGAAAAAGGTATTAAAACGTTGTGGGCTTTGAGTTCAAGAGGATATCAATTTATTGGGGGTTTTGCAACTATACAAATCGGCCCATTTTAATTATGCTGCCCACATTCCTTTCTTTACAGCAATACATTTTTAGGGAGGTTGTGCATTTATGCTTCCCTTGTCTAGTCTCTTCATTTTTAGGGAAGTTGTGCAAATGAGATAAATTAACATGAATGATACATATGGATATTTTAGGTACTCCACCAGTCCCATAAAGATATGCATATTTAAGACAACACAGATTTTAATGCACAATTAATAAAATAAGAAAGAAAGATAAAAAGAGATACTAATTATAATTGTTAACGGAGAACAAGGCTCATCTTACTAGAGAGAAAAAAAGTTACAAAAAATAGAATGAACTATTTTTATGGGACGGTGCAAAATAAAAAAAAGTCCATATTTTTATGGACGGGTGGAGTATTTTATTTACAATAAATTTATGATAATTAATTAATTTATCTATTACATATTTACCCTTTTATAATTATTTAGGAAACACTATGTTTTTAAATTAAATAATTGCAGATTTAGGAAAAGATAACTCCTTCCATCATAAAGCTACATAATTATTGCTAAACCAAAACTAAAGAGATGAATTATGGGTAGTAGATGGAGGCATTTTAGAACTATGGACTAGATTAAGGCTGTGGAGCAGCTAGTTCCCTTTTAATGATGAATGTTGAGGGGTATTAATAGACTTGGAGGCTCCTTCTCTAATTAGGTAACAATTTCGGCCTCAAAAGTAAGTTCTAGCTCGAATTAGGGCAGATTGGGCGTTGCACCAATCTTAGCAGCTAAGTTGAAGTTAGTGGGCCGTTGGGCGTTGTCTAGAATCTCAGTGCTAATCTTGGTTATCGTTGGGTGTTAGTCGGCGGACCGTTGGGCGAGAGTCCCCATCCATGTGATTCCCGAAGCGGGCAGCGGAGACGTCGATGGTCGACCGCTAACCTGGTCAGTGACACTACCTGACATTGAGTCAGCAGACTGTTGGCTAGCTCTAGTGGGTTTGAACCCAAATCCGAGCTTTTTGTATCTTTTTCTAGATATTTTTTTCTATCATTTTTAAACAAACACGTTAAAATATCAAAATGTATAGGATAAACAATTTAACAACATAATTTTTATGTACCACACTCAAAACGAGCCAATTCTAGGCCTTAAACATATGCAAATTCCGTGTTTATCACAACTCCAAAAGCAAATGGAAGAAATAAAGCATCTGCACTATCAAGTTGTCGAGAAAGATGCACACATAGAAGCAAACCCTTTCGTAAGAAATTTAAATACCCATGGTAATATGATAGTTGTGTCTACAGGTCTGAAAGTAGATGCCAATAATTTCGACTTAAGTATGCCACTGATCAATCGAGTAGAGCAAATTGCCTTTATGGGAATAGACACTGAGGATGCTAATCGCTAGTTGACCCAATTCATGAAAATCGTGAGCACGGTCAAGCTAAATGAGGTGGATGATAAAGTCATGAGAATAAGACTCTTTCCATTCTCCTTATTGATTATGTTAAAGAGCGGTATGAAAGTTTACATGTGGATACCGTGACCCTCATGGGATGGCATAGTCAACATGTTTTTCGAAAGTGCCTCAACCATGGTTTTGAAATAGAGCATCAAATAGGAATCCTTTAGAATGGTTATAATGAAAAAATTGCTAGTCTTTTGGATTCAGGGGCGAACGATTCATTTTCGAAAGGATAAGAAAAATTAGCCATGGAAGTGATAGAGTTGCTTAACAATAGTAGAAGTTGGTCAAAGGAAAGACATAACTCGAGGAGAATAGCTTCAGCCGACACTATCGCCATAGATACTTTGGCAAAGGAACTGTAGCAATTTGTTCCAAAATTGACAACATGCGGCCACAAAGAGAAGAATGAGTACCACACACCGAGATGGAGTACATGAACTATGTCCAAAACGGATGCCAGCGTCAAAAATTTAATAATAACACTTATCGCCCTAAATCATAAAACTCTAATATTGTCGCATGATAATTATTCATGAATATAATATAAGATGCAATAATATTCGAATAAGGAAATCAACTCTAATATATTTTACATTAAAAGTGACATGCTTTCATTTTTGGGTTGTCTTACTAAAAGTGCTACATTTCATAAAATAGAAACCATATCAATTCTACTTCATTCTCTATCTAATTAACTAACAAAACAACACTATATAAAATCTTGTATCAACAACAACGTGGTGTATGTAGAGAGCATAGTAGTCCCAATGAGCCTCTTCCTCACAATAGGCTACCATGCCTATCTATGGCAAAAGCTCAAAACCAAACCCTCCCAAACCACAATCGGCATGAACATGCTCAAGCGCCGCTCATGGCTGCGGCAGCTCAACCAAGGCGACGACAAGAAGGGCATGCTCGCCGTCCAAAGCCTCCGAAACAGCCTGATGTTCGCCATCCTCACCGCCACGGTGACCGTGATCATCACGCTCTGCCTCGCCGCCCTCACCAACAACGCCTTCAACGCTGCGGACATCCTGGCGGCGTCCGACCTTCGGGTCGCAGTCGCCGAGGATCATGGTGCTCAAGTACGCGTCGTCGTCCATATTCCTGCTGGCGAGCTTCCTCTGCAGCTCGCTGGCGGTCGGGTTCTTGGTGGACGCCAACTTCCTGATCAATGCGATCAGGGAGTTTGCTCCCGGGGAGGAGGATACACGGAGGCGGTGGTGGAGAGGGGGTTTGCGATGGCGGTGGTCAGGGAATAGGGTGTTTTGTATGGCGCTGCCGCTTATGTTGTGGTTGTTCGGGCCGCTGCCGGTGGCGATCTCCTCCGCCGCGCTTGTGTGGGGGCTCTATGAGCTTGATTTTGTTGCTTCTCTCTCCACAATTGTTGTTTGATTCACTTGGTACTAGTTTTAATAAATATAGTGAAAAGTGGATGAAAAAGTTAGTGAAATGTGTAGTCTATTAGCAAAAGTAGTAAAAAATAAGAGTGTTAATTAATTGGAGTGAAAGAAAAAGAAAATTGATGTCGATTAATGGGGACGAAGGGAGTAATATAGCTATCTTTCGGTTTTTAATAAAAGTGCTCTTTGTTAAATTTGAATGACTATAAATGTAGGAATAAAAAATGAATGCTATATGCTACGAATTGAATATATCATCTCGATGATCTGATAAAATTTATCCATAACAATAATATGAGACATATAAGACTGGTTTCTACTAGTAATATATTCTCCACTATGGAGTACTATTATGTAGTGTTAGTTGGGTAGTTGTTTCCTTCAATTTATGTATGCGAAATTTTTGAATTAGTGTTGAATGTATATATCTGAACTCTTTACTTCAATCGTTAACATAAAAAAATTAATTCACCTATTTGGCTATTTTAATACGCCTTCAGTCGCGTCATATGATTGATTTCTTTGGGAGTATAAGCCAATGTTATTTATCGAGGGAAGTGAAAAGAATAAAATATAAGATATAAATAAAAAGTTTAAGTAAAAGAAAAAATAAAATAAAAAAGAGCAAGTGTTATTTTTTTTAGAATGATGGAAATCAATTGTTTGCAATGGGATTGCAATCACTTGTGATGGAACAACTATAATAGGAAAATCAATCATTGATGGAGAGAGGCACTAACTTTGTTCATTACTAAATCTCTTAGTATATTTTTTTTAGACACTCATCGATTATCAAATATCTCATTTTATTTTTAATAATTCAGTATATAAACTCTTCACTTCATAAATGTTTCACTTGTGTTTTATTATAAATCTTTTATCCATCCGATTAGTACCAAGTTGTATTTTTATTGGGTTATCCTATTATTTAAGTCATTTTTTGACAATATCCAACAAACTAAATTTCTCTTACTTTGTATCTTACTTTCTTTCTCATGTTTTTCTTTTTATTTTATTCTCTCAATACTTACGTATTTTATTCTCACTTCATTGTATGCACCAAATATTTTTCCTCAATTTTCATGTCCAAATAATATTCACATTACCCTGAATTCTTTTTCTCATTTTCATTTATAAAACTCTTGTTGGTTCAAAGTGGGACATTTAATATCGAACGAATGGAATAGAATACTATTTCACTCCGTGACTTAAGTACTCTCTCCTTCTCGCAAAAAGAGTCAACAATGACTTGACATGAATTTTAAAAAATTAAAAGTAAGTAGGTTGAAAAAATTAGTGGAATATTAATTTTATTTTTAAATCTATTGGTTTACAATGAAATGTAAGTGGCAGAAATAGTATTTTTTTAACTATGAAAATTACTAGACTCGCATTTTATAGTGATATGCATTATTAGCCTGAAAACATATCGATAAATAGATTGTAAAGTGATCATTTGCACCAAACTCAAACCCATTTTTCAATATACGTCACATTAAAAAATAATTTTACCCCAATCATCTACACCAAAATTATAATTGTCACCATTTTTTAGTATATATCTCACCAAAATTTTTGCAATAGACTCATAATTAGTGTTGTTTAGTAAAAAATATAAAAAACATGGGTTTAAGTTTATAATATGAAGAAGTTTTCTACACCAAAAATAAAATTTGATATATATTTAAAAATGACCTTACATCAATCTTGACCAATATAAATGTGTTAGCATAAAAGATAATCATGCTTTTTCGATTTTGATAAAAAAGGGATTAGCATAGCGTTGTCAAAAGACGTAAACAAAGTCGAATAGAATAGCACTAGAATAAAGCTATGACCCATCAATCATGTGCTTAATATAATGCATAAGTAACATGTCACGACAATCAACCACAATTTTCCGATACAATCCCACTTCTTTCATTAACATTAAATAAAATCATCACTTTGTGTTCATAAACATATTTTATATGTGTTGATTTAAATGGAAAAGGTGCATACAAAAATCGTTAATAATTTGTTTCATTTAGATGGAATTAGGGGCTTCGCCACTCATTTACCGTGCCTCCTCTTTTAATTTGTCTAGAAAAAAATGCGGGAAGATATGTGTGGTACTTTCGCATTTACGAAGAAGTCATAAATAAATGTGATTGCATTATTATGTTCTTTATAATTTACTCTCTTACAAATGCGTCTCATTTTTGCTGCCGAAGCAATTCGATTTGGCGTTATTAATTAATATGGAGTATAAGTTAATTATAATGACTTACTTCCGGGATATCAATTAAAATGACATCATAGTATAGAAAACAAACCGATAATCGTTCTGCTTAGTGCCTATGATACATATCAGTGGCGGATCCAATGTATAAAAAGGGGGTACAATTGTACCTTCATATTTTTTGTGTTTTACTATATATTGACCCAAATAACCTAAAGCTTTGTTGGTGGAGTGGTACAGTGTAACCATTGTTAATTCGGAGACCTAGGTTCGAACTCAGCAAATTTGTGTTTGAACTTTTTACTTTCTACATGCATTTTTACGTTTTTCTTTTACTTTCAGTTTTTTTCTCTCTTTTTCGCTACTCTATTTTATTTTATTTTTGTTAATTATATGAAAATTGTATAACAAAATATTTTCCAAAAATGAATCAAACCTTTCAAAACTAATTTATGTAAAATATGTATTATATATTTATTTATCGCATCCCCAAATAAAAATTTCGGACCCGTCAACTGCTTTCTACATGCATTTTTACATTTTTCTTTTACTTTTCATTTTTTTCTCCTTTTCTGCTACTCTATTTTATTGTTTTTTTGTTAATTATATGAAAATTGTATAACAAAATATTTTTCAAAAATGAATCAAACCTTTCACAACTAATTTATGTAAAATACGTATTATATATTTATTTATCGCACCCCCAAATGAAAATTTCGGATCCGCCACTAATACACATTATACACATCCACACATTATACCACATTCAATTAGTGTTGAGTAATATTTCTTTTTGGATCTATCTTATTATTTGGGTTATTTTCATATTCAACATTATCAATGAACTTAATCTCTTTTATTTGTTTCTTTACTTTATAGTTTATTCTCTTCTTTATTAGTATATTTTCTCATTAATTATGTATTTTATTCTCACTTTATTTAATTTACTAAATATTTATTCTTAATATTCATACCCAAAATAAGATTTACACTGTTACACTAACAATTTTCACTCATCCTCCTTTATAACTTAAAAGTTAAAACTTGTGTTGACTGAAGTGGAACATTTAATCCGGACTGCGGGGTAGCAATATCATCGAGACTTAATAGTTGTAGTATTTTTTAACGATGAAAATTATGGGCGTCGTATTTTATAGTGATATGCAATAGCCCGAAAACATATATAAAAATATGTTGTAATATATAAGTCGATCTTGTCACAATGCTTCTCGTCTCACAAGAATATCGACTTCTTTTCCTTTAATCGATCCAACTAAAATATGCACTATCTAAATTTGGAAACTCTTTTCTATCTATTGAGATGTGACCTATTTTCCACTAATAATACTTTAATAATTATTTTTTCTTTTTACTTAACTTTTACTTTATGAATTGTGTATTAAAATTCGTGTCTAATTAAAAGTGCATATTCTTTTAAGACTCGAAAAGTATAACTTTGTTTATTAGAAGAAAATCTTGAAAAACAAAATGCTTTTCGATTTTGATAAAAAGTGATTTGCATGGTTGGTCAAAGACGTAAACAAAGTCGGAAAAGAACAGCAATAGAATAAAGATACGATCATCAATCATGATTCATGTGCATATCTCATGAGTCACATAAACAACAGTCAACCACAAATTTCCTGTAAATCTTCTTGTTCACATAAAAAATAAAATCAAATCAAAACATCAATGTGTATACTGAACAGTGGCTACCTTCTACCGCCTTGAATGATAATATAGGAGGCTGAGTGGAGTCTTAGACAGAAATGGTAAAAAGCTAGGGTTGAATAGCATAAATCTATCACGGTTTCCCTTGCTATTTTATTCCATGTTTTGAATATCTCATCAAACAGAGTCAATTTAATATTATTATAATAGATAAATCAAAATTTAAAAAATCATATCAACCATAGAAAATACTGTATTTCTGAATATGCTTTAAAATCGAATGTTATAGTTATTTATGTTATAAAATAATTAATGAATTGTACTAAGGACCAACCCACCAGGCTAGCCTATCGGATTGAGGGTCTGGCCCTATCGTTCTTGGCTAATCATATTGTAATTTTATCAAGTTGAAAATTTTCAATCCTAACTCTCTAAATTTACCGAACTATTTGGGCCGCCCACTGGATTCGACTCGACATCTCTAGTTTTGATAACCATTTGCCGATACAAATTTTTTATATTCTAGTACTTATTTGGGATTTTTTTGGATTGATACATAATATGCCACATCACTTTTTACAATTATTATAGATTAAAATTGAAAAATATTTTAATAGTAGTAATAATAAGAAGAAGAATACTTTGAAAAAACTACTAATAATGAAATTATTTAATTTAATTTGTGGATTACAACTGGAATATGTTTTTATTACTTAAATAAGGTAAATATGGTATATATGTAAAAAAAAAATTAATATAAAACGAATGAAGTATCTAAACTTTTGAAAATTAATAAAAGGGTAAATTGTCAATTAAATTACAACTTTCGGCTGACTACTAGTCAATTTCACAACTTACAAAGTTAGTTAATTAGGAAAGTGTTATATTGCTAACTCATAACTTAATTACTAACTATAAGTAAATAATAGGCATTAGTATATTCAAATCAAGTGCGTAGATCATTAGCCCGGAATGTCAATACGATCAACAAAAACGTCAATAAGGGTATTAAGGTCAATCTACAACAAATTAGTTGTAACTAACTTTTAAAAAATATCCCATAACTTTAAAACACATATATCAAATTAAAGATAATTTCATAATGATTCTAACGAGATCTCACTTGCACATGTTTCGATGTCAAAATTTAAAAAAAAAATTCAAAAATTTTCAATTTTTTCGTACAACAATAAATGTCAATATAATATATAAAATATGTTAATATAATACATGTAGAATGTCATTCTTAAAGCACTGTGTTGACATTCTAAAGCATCGTGTTAATATTTTAAAACATTTATAGTGACATATTCATCCAAAACCTAATTTGGTAGTTTTTTTATCCTTTTCGATTTAATCAATAAAAACAAAAATTTACCATGAGCAAATTTTAGACCACTAGATTTCTAAAATCGTATGGTCTTAAATTAGTTGTAGTTAGCAACTAGAGAGTGAGTTAACAATTGATCACAACCTAATTAAATCATACTACCTATCAATACTTTCGTAATTGTCTCATAACTTAAAAATTTCCTGCAACTAAGTGGTGACATGGAAGTCGGTGTTTTCTAATGTGGTCATAACGTTGTTTATATAAGAGAATTAGGGCTGAATTATGTGAGAATGGAGATATTCGACGAAAATTAGGGAAATTGTTGAAATAAGAGCGACGTAATTTTCTTAATCTATAATACACCTCATTGATGGAAGGAGAAATATAACATCCTAATATCATATCATTAAATAACGTCACCCAAAAGCCATGTCACTAAATAATACCAAGTAATTGTTGAAAATTTTGAAGTTTTGGGACAATTGCGAAGGTGTAATAAGCTATGATTTATTTAGCTAACTTTGTAAGTTAAAGTTGTGATTTAATTGGCAATATTCCCTAATAAAAATGACAAAATTATCTAAACTTTCTAAAATTAATAAAAATGTAAAATTACCTAATTATGTGTATACTAATTCATCAATCATCGGAAAAAATAAAACAAATTCCTTTATGAAAAGAAAGTTAAGCAAAATTTGAATTTCATTCAAGGTCAGTTCGGTTAGCGGAACTGGACTTGAATTTGAAGGAATTATATTATAATTTATAGTAATTGATACGAAGGGTTTGTGTATTCCCGCACATTGTGTGTAATGTGTGCAATGTATGTAGTGTGTGAAGGTGCTCAATTTTACATTATTTGGAATTTCAATCATCTACTTTTGACACGAATTCAAATTGTGGAATTGAGGCAATTGGAATTGTAATTCAATTCTAAATCAATTTTATAGTTACAAACACGGGGTTTAGAATTGAAGATTCCAATTTCAATTTGAAATGCTCAATTCTATGATACCAAACAGAGCCTCGAAAATCTTCAATTTGTGCACTTAAGTCACATTCCATGACCACTAAAGTAAACTACTACATTCTAGTTAAATAAGATATTCAAATTTTAATAGTAAGGTTTTCAAAAGGGACCTAATATTCTCTGTTAAAAATACCACGGAAAAAGTGACAAAAAACATGAAAGAAGATGAGGAAATAGCAAGCACATTTTCATTACACGCGTTAATACATCTAATCTATTGTTAGTTAAAAGACACATATATATAGAATAAGAATACTTATTATCTATAAACTAATCGATTCTATATATATGCAACAGGCAGACCTTGGAGATCTCATGTTCGTTTTTCCATGGACATTAGAATTACCGGGAATGCTACAGCTTCAGATTAAGCATCGACGAGCAGCAGCCTATTTTGACTAGCAGTTTTGGGCTCCCTTCCCTCTGTAGCAGAAGGACGATGACCATGCCTCTTTGTGCCACGGATCAGTTCATGTAGCAGGAAAGGTTCCTATCTATCTGTGGGCTTTCACCAGATTTCTACAAGATCAAAAAGGAATTTGTATAAGCTATATCAATTGGGCATGTTGAAGCATATGGATTAGATTGAATGAACACTATATGAATTTTTTTTAATGCAATCTAACATGAAAGGGTCCACTAAAAGTAGAAACAAGTGTAATGCTTCTGGTCATATGGAGATAAACTAATACTACTATTAACCCAACAATCCTAATATATCCAATCCATGGTTTCAAGAAAAATTGTATCGGTAAATGATCATCAAAACTCCGCGAGTAAACTATAGAAAAATGTTGAGCATACCATTTGATTTCAGAACCTGAATGCCATTTGGAAGGCACATCTCAATAAGCTCGAGAAGAGGCCCACCAAATGAATGACAAGAGAAGTTACAGCAAGCATGCATGTCAGCTAGAATCCTGATCAGCATTAGACCCGAAAAAAGGTCGCCTTTTTCTCAATATCTCAGCTTCTCTAGCAATCTGGATATCAGAGGGCCAGAAGATCTGACGGCAAACTTTGAAAATAAACCGGGGAGCAATCCTATAACCATTATGAGTAAGATGGAGATCCAGTAAACTGGTGATTTTACAAGATGGTATATTGTACTGCAAAACAACAACAATTTCACAGTGTCAACCATAGATGACTATTAGTGCATCTTATAAATACGTGATGAATGATAATTTTCAACATATAGACTAACCCATAATTAGGGAAAACAGGTATAGAATCAAGCACCACCATGCAGCCATATGTTACAACAATTGAGCCCCATATAGCAGCATGAGTAACAAATACCCATCGCTGAATATCCATTGCCAAGTGCACATTAACTAATATGACAACTGCAATTGTCCATAAGCTTCCCATACTCCATATGTCAATAGTGCTCTCTCTGTAGGTGAACAATGGTACGTAGAAGAGTACAAGGCTCTGCCACAATGTGTCCACCATTGTAATCCAGAAGAGGGTCATATTGTAACTCTCTTGATCGGTGCCCTGCTGCATAGAGCTTTGGATATTTGAGTAATGTCTTATGACTTAGGTCCTTGTCTAGAATACCAACAACCACCGTTGGTACAGAAGTATAAATGACGGAGTAAAAAACACTGCTCCAATCTGTCAATGCAGAAGTAGTAGAAAAGGCTGTACATAAGATATACCTGCAAAATTAATAGAAGAAAGCACTAGTTCAGCAGGGATCCATATGTAGTTAAAGTATGCATAGGTGTGTGGATTTTTCTATGCAACAAACACGCCGTTCATGATATCAACTTGGAAAGCCCCAGATTTCATAAGGAAACATTATGCACTACATAAAGATCAAGGATACTCTGCGTACCAGAAAAGCATCAACACAAAAACAGCATTGCGATAAAAATTGTAGAGAATGAGATAGCCAAGCCGCTGGATAATTCCAGTGTCCATGCACCAAAAGCAATCTTTTCAAAAATCTGAACTGGCCCATAGCAAAGTCTGATGCCATCACAGCTTGGCGCCCTTCTTGCCCACAAATTCCAACGCCAACATCCGCCATTTGGATCATGGAAACGTCATTAGCCCCTGCAAAAGCATTACTCATCAGATGACGATAAAAGAGTTCTTCATAAAGCTTTATGAAAGATATACTAGTTCATAAAGTTCAGACAGAAAACAAGAAGAAGCATGATGTATCTGAGTCACAGTGTTACACTAGACTATCAGTGTACTACAATAACAAATTCAGATTTACATCCCAACTCAAACATAATGCAGCAATTACCTGCTTAACCCTAAGCAACCGAGATCACAACGAATAGATAATGTAATGATAGAAAACAAAGATATATGAAAATCAAAATATAACCGACTCACCGTCACCAATGGCTAGTGTAAGATCATCAGTGCGGCTTTTAATCATGTCCACAATTCCAGCCTTCTGCAAGGGTGCAACCCTACAACAGAGCACCACCTTACACAAAGTGGCGAGGTTGAACAGCTGATGACATTGACAAAAAAAGAAGTAAGAGGCTTGTTCATTCTTATAACTGTAAATAAGCTTCTATCAAGATATCAAACATAAAGCTAAGAAATGCTTTCCCATCAATAATAAGGGC
This sequence comes from Salvia hispanica, assembly GCF_023119035.1. NCBI lineage: Eukaryota > Viridiplantae > Streptophyta > Magnoliopsida > Lamiales > Lamiaceae > Salvia > Salvia hispanica. The sequence goes on along the minus strand of NW_025952295.1, from coordinate 81,197 downwards.
TAGTGGGCAAAATGTAGGCCGGTCTTCCTTGCCTGCTATCTTTTGAGGCATATTGGAAGACTTTGTTTGGGAAGGCATTTCAAGAAAATTCTGTTCAGTCTTCCCCTGCAATTTTGTCATATTATCAAAGCAACTTGCAGAATTGACATTGTATTTGGCCTTGGCATCACATAGTAGTTTTCTGCATTCATGTTCTGAATTTCCATTGATAATGATCTGGTGCATATCTGCAGTCAAGAGTCGGCAAGAAAGTCAATGGTTTTGTCTCTTGTTTTCACCAGTGAGAACCCACCCCTTTTATTCCAGCCTGCCTAGGGACTCAAGGGCCTCAGGTACACCCCTTGAATTTGTCCTCAATAGCAGGGGCCCAAAGAAGGGTAAAGTTGCTTTCGATAGGTGCTTTGGGTTTTTTTACAATTTCTGTAAAAGATGTGCACGCATCTTCGTACATGTGTTGCCACTTTGCAAAGGAGTTCACCATTAAGGTCCCTAGCTGCAACAACCAGGGTGCGTAAACCTTCAGATGAATAATCATCCAGATGTACTTGCGTTACATCTCTCATGTGATCATCACATGGAAGATGTTTTTTTAAGATGCTGAACATCGATGTATCAGCCCCCTTCACCAACACCTTCACACTACCATTGGGAAATCTAATGACAACAGACATTCTTTTACGCACACTATCAAACTCATGCAAACCCAATACATCCAACCTGCATCGCACAGGGTATATACTGTAAGCCACAAAAAACAACTTAAAGACTTACACGAGTCTAACCATGATAATAACTGCATATGAAAAATATTCATGTACTGAATTCAGCAAAAGAGGAAACAGTGAATAACAGATATTATATCGCTTATCAAGAAAAATATGCTTATTGGGGATCAAAAACATTTGAGGGGATTAAAACAAAAGTAACAAGGAGAGCTTACTACCTTAATTTCTCACCATTGGCATCAATCACAATATGCCCAGATGTCCGCTCAAAAAGTGTATAGCCGTATGCAGAGGCTGCTGCAACCAATGCCTGTTCATCAGGAGACTCACCTTGGTAGTCTATAGAGGTAAGGCCATCACTCAATGAAGTGCAAGAAATACTTGAAGGATTTCCAGTAAGAATGGGTATCACGGTGTTACAAGCTGCTAGCGTAAGAAAAAACTCATGCGCAGCAATTCTTTCTTCTCCATGAAGATCTTTGTACAATAATTTGATGAGTTCAGGATCTGTGGTGGTTTCAGATTTGAGCTTCCATTTTCTTCCACCCACCATAGGCTCTTCCACTGCACATATTATCACAAGGTTAAGACAAGATCATGAAAGAGAAAATGACACGACATGAACAAATGATACTATCTAAGTTATGCAACATGAACATGTACACACAAAATACAGCAGGTCTTAAAAAACATAGAGCACTACTATTGCATCATGTGCAGTGGAAAGAAGCCATAGGAGAAAAGAACAGAGCAGAAATAAATGATTAGACGATATCAGATTGACAAGAATATTAAATTGTGGCTCTCTCTTGGAACTCACGATGGAGGGCATTAAAAAGAATAAGGTGTGAATATAAAAAACAGGACAGGTGAACTGGTGAAGGGTGTCTGTTCTGAAAATATAGCAATGAGCTAAATGGCAGTCCTTTCGGGAGCATGTCAGATACAAGAAGCATGCAACTTTTTTGTCAATACACTATACGGTCAACTGGACTTCTACAAGTTAGATTCATAAAATTACAAAAGAATGAGTATCAACGGTAGATCTTCTGATTAGCAAAGGAATACCCATAGATTGTTTTCCTAATAGATAAATGCATTAAAAATTGAATTTATGCATAATAAAACAGTATCAACATAAATTCACATTATCATCCAAGTAAAAAAGACATTCATATTATACCCCCAGCAACTGTATCTGTGAACCAGTTTTATGTCCCCAAAATTTTTTCCCCCAAAACTTGCTTTTTTTGAATTCCATTTTTTTTTTCTGTTAGTGTGCCTGTCTTATCAGACGTATGTATCGTATTTGTCCCAAGTCCTCATTAATATTCAGAGATCTGCCCCGAAACCTAGAATTGCTCAAACTGCTGTACTTTGCTGATCACCAATCATGAAATATGATTCCCCCAACCCCCCAACCCATCGTAATATAGGGGGATATCGGAATCATTATCTGGAAAACTATGATAGAACTCAAGAACGAAAAAAAATGTCTCCATGGAATTCCATAAAACTTGTATTTCTTGCCATCTTTTCCCTTTTTGGGAAATAAACTTTTGGGTAGTAAGGCAGTGTATCAATGAGACTTGGGGGAACCAAAACCCATCCCAGGCCAACAACAAAGCACATGATTAAAAGGAAAAATGATAACCATAATGTCTCCCTGTTCATGGGTCTCCAGTCTGCTTCTTTTTTGGGGGAAATTGCACTGTTCATCATAGCCGATCCTGCCCACATAAACCACAACCCCAACTGCCCATTCCGTGTTCTTAAGTTTACAGCCACGCAGAATGATATTGGACAAAGAAAACAAGCCCATTCAGCTCCATATTAGCCATGAACTCTAGATATTCCCGTTTTGCTCACAAGTTATGGTACCAGATATCATAGTCCCTCCAAGAAAAAGTTTATTAGTTTCTTGTCGGGATACCTTTTTCAAGTTTGACCACCATCCAAATTCATCGCTGTATGTAGGCGATTCCACAGGATCACTCCCCTTCCCAGCAGCACCATATCCAAAAGGGAAAAGTTTCATTGGAACTGATCTTCAATACCCCGCCAGCCTGAATCATCTTCCCCCTTTTGGGGGAATCCATCTGATTGTAGCACTAGTGCCTCCCATTATTCTCATTCCTGTCAGACCGTTCTCCGCCAGTTTATAGCCATCTTTGACAGCTGTGACAGTAAGCACAAAAAAAAGGGGAAAAGGGGAAAAAGTTCTGCCAAAACCCAAAAAGGGGAAATTGGTTCAAAGCGGCAAGGTAAAAAATACAAATAAGCCAACCTGTGAAACTGAATGAAAGGTTTTTGGGCAAGAAGTTAAGAATTTTACTTTGGTCCCAATTCCTTCCCGAAAATTGAGAGTTATCACATGTCTTCTTTGAATCATTTTATTTTCAACCTGGGGTTTCATGACGTTTTTAGCTTCAAGATGCTGCTTAAGTCAAGAAACCCCCTTTGACCTCTAGTTGCCTGGGTTTCTCACGTGTAATCAAGAAATGGGAGATGAAGCCCGAAATTTCAATGGCATGTTCTCTGCAAATCTATTTCACCACCCCCCGAAGCAAAGCTTCCCTGCTCTCAGGGGGGATTGCACGAAGATCAAATGACAAAATCCCTTTTTTCCAGGGTGGAAAGGAGGGGGTTCCCCCAATTTTCCCGAAACAGCCACCTTCGATTAAAACAGAATCTATGTCGAATCCCTTTAGATGATACAAATTACAACGGGGCCCCCGAAACCCAGGCGAGAACGATCTGCTTGCAACATCGTAATGAGCTGAACTTAGGGGGGCGAATGCGCCGATTTAGGGGGTAGGAAATGGCTCAAACTTGGGCGCGATAGCTTGTCGAAGGCATAAATAATCCATCAATGGCATAAAGAATCCCCAAACCTGAACAATTTGCTAAAACCCTATAAAACCCAAACTAAAAATTTACTCTGACTGCAATAGTGTCCCCCAAGGATAAGATTAGAGGAGAAGATATTCCCCTTTGGGAAATTAACAAGACAAGAAGAGGCCCAATAAATGCATTACTTTGAACCATTCGGATAATTCCCGAGTCAATTAGAAGACTTGTAAAACACGTCAAAATCAAAAATGCAAATTTTCCCCTCAAAAAACTAATCTTCCTACAAACCAAACCCCAGTAGATATGAGGGGTAAACGTAAAACCTTCACTTTAACAATTCAGTAGAAATAGAAACTAAAGGCCAGCAAATGCAGCACAAAAAGAGCAACCCCCCCCAGCAAATGCCAAACTTCAAAATGCTAGTAGAAAAGAAATGAGAAAACAAACAGACACGAGATAAAACAAAATCGAAATTTAGAATCAGGAAATCATTGCCACATTGGGCAACAGAAATGTAAATAAATGCCAAGAATTAGTAAAAAAAAAAAAAAAAAAAAAAAAAGAGAGGCTCAGACCGTGGAAGCGCAGAGGGAGAGAGAGCGATGGGGCCTTTTATGGCCTAGGGAAAGCGTGATTTGATGGAAACAAACGCATGAATGCATGAATTCGAAATTTGGAGTCGAAAATTTGGCAGATTTCAGATCTCAAATCCCTTTCTCTGTTTTTCGGTTTTTTTTTTCCGCCTAATCTCATCACCACAATTTGCTAAATTAAATTGTCAATAATTATTGATTAGTCATAAGAAAAAAGTTTTCTTTTAAATCAGATTGATATTTTTACTTATTTCGTAATAGTCTTAGGAAATTTAAACTTTTTCCCCTCCTATTTTAAGAAATCTAATTTAAAAATTATTTACCCTCTTTAAAAATATTTTTTAATAAAAGGAAATAGAAGAGGGAAAAATTTTTTTAAAAAATAAAAAATAAGGAAAATTAGGAATCCAAAAAAAATATGGGTCAAATTATCCCAAACTAAAGAGAGTAATAAATTTTTCATTTTTTCAGTTTGACTTATTTTACCCTTTTTAAATTTTAAATGCCAGCATGCCGGGGTTTATCACAAAAATACCAAATAAGCCTAACTTTTTTTTATATTTGTTTTTTAGGGACAGGTGATATATTGTAGTGGTACCATCACTATAATAAATTGTATATCATGAATAAAATATTTATGTATAAATATATTTTAAATATGATATTATCTGTTATCCCTTTCCCATATTTGGTATGTCGTTTAATGATACTGAATTTCTTTTAGGCATAAAAAAAATTAATGCGATAAGACAAATTGGTCATCCCAAAAAATTTGGTATACCCAAAGAAAATTTCTAAGATAAAGGTATGGTTTTTCTCTAAATTTTGGGTACAATTATGGGAGAATATGACAGTTACATCATAGTACAATAAAAATAAAAAAATCACTAATCTTGGTATCAAATTTGCAATAAGAATTTTTGTACAAGTATAATGATATCAAATGGGAAAATTAAACCTAAAATATAGAAACTTTCCTCAATTTTTTGGCAATAATTTAAACTTTGTTAACATACTGTATTATTTAAGTAATTACAGTTGTTATTATTTTTTTTAACATATATAAAATTTAAAAAAATATTCAAAGCAAGAAAATAAAAAATAAAATACAAAGAAACTTTTATTTTATTTACTTGAAAAAAAATTTAAATAAAAAATTCAATAACATAGTTCAATATTTAAGGTGCAAGAAAACATTTTTTTTTTAAAATATTAGTCAATTAATGAATGAATATGCTAAGACAATTTAAGATCATCATTATCCATTAATATACTAACAAAATGGTACATTGAAAAAAAAATTTTATTGGATCAAAATATTTAATAAAAGAAACAAAGGCAAAAAAATTAAGGAAAATTTTTTATTTTTCATTTAGGTTTTACATTATACTCCCTCCGTCTCACTTTGGATCCCGGTTTATCAAATTTTGGGGCCGTTTTTCCCTTTAAAATTTGAAGGGTAAAAATAATAAAAAAACCCAAAAAATAAGTAAAAAAAAGTTAAAAAAAAGTCTCAAATCCCTCAATTTATTTATTACACATTTAATTAAAATGGGGGCCCCTTTCCAAAATAAAAATTTATTTATTCAACCAAACCTTAAAAACCCCAATAAGGGGCTAAAGTGACGGTGAAGTATATAATTTCACTTGTCAAGAACATATTAGTTGGGCGAGCAACTCATATTGAAACTTAATATGTCTAGATTAGGGAAAACTTTTACTCATGAAATTAAGCTAATTGACAAGAACTAATCAAAACTAAAATTGGAAAACTAACTAATTAGTACTTAGTAGATATCGTTGGACTTATTATTTATACGGTTTGATTATTAACGGGTTGATTCGTAATAATCCAACTCGTTAAATTCACACTCGAATACGACCGTTAAGAAAATCCTCAATCGAAACGGCACATGCTAGATTCAAACACAATATGAGTCACATACAACACTAACTTGTTAGAGTATGCTTTTATTTGAAAAAAAGGGCCCAAAAAAAAAATAACTCTAACTTCTTACGATAACCCGTAAAGAAATATATCAAGACTTTGAAATTGGGAATAAAATTTAACATTAAAACTTTATTTTATCGATTTTATATTAAAACTAGGTGATACTCACTTAAACTATTTATTCATTTCCCGTCAATTGTGTTTAAATCTTGAGTCAAATATAAAGTGCATACATAGGTCAAGAAAAGAACTAAAAGTAGGCCCAATAAGATTTTAACGAAAGTATAGTGGAACATATGGAACTAATTAATAAGTCCATGACAGTGAAAATTGAATTTCATTTCTCAAATGAAACAAGACAAGAAAAGAAAAACTCAATTACTCAACACAACAAATAGATTGATTCGAAATTGAAATCAAGCATCTTGTGGACTCAGACTCTCCCCGCCTTGAATATAAATATATGCTGAAATATTAAAAAAAAATAGGTGAGAAACTATTGGTGTAAAAAGAAGTTGAATGCAGCACTTAAGAAGTTTTACCTTGTTCATTTTCATCTTCTTCTCTTCTTCCTTGTCTCTCAGTGATCGAAGACGAGATGTCATCTGCAGTAGCCACAGATATATATTGACAAATTTGTTTCGAATGTGATTGAAAATGATCAAATGAAATGGTTATTACCATGCAAGCTAAGTTGATTTGGTTGAGGCGATAGAGGCGGTCGAGCTCAAGCTCGAGCTGCTTCTGCGCCTCCCTCGATTAGAATCTCCTTGATTGCCGAATCCAGCATCAGGGACTTGTCTCTCAGTGCCTCCTCGCACCTTAGTGTCTCGAGCCTTTTCAAAGATGGATCAACCGCCTCCTCGTTGAGTTGGGCGGAGGGAGGAACATTCTCTTTGTTGGAGATGGAAATATCGACGCGTGGCTTTGGATTCGTGTCACCGGAGGAGGATCCATTCCTCGGTGCAAGTGCTCTCCGGTGGCCAGAGAATGTTAGAAACATTTTGATTTGCTATTGAGGTTTGGAATGTATTCATTTCCCTTAAAACAAGTTTTTTTTGGAGGAGAGTGGTTTGAAATATTAAAGTTGTGATTTGCAAAGCTTGGATTTCTACAAAGCAGTCTTCAAAATTCAAACATTTACCCATCCTTTTTCCTTTATTAACAGTAAACAAAAAGAGATGATTTTATAGGGGGAAAATAAGATTGAAAATGGTTAAAATTGAATGTTGGAGGAAAAGCATTGTTGTTTGAATGAAGTCCACAAACGGAGACATGTAAAGGATAAACTGATTGAGGCGCCAATTCCAAACCAAACAACGCCCAATTTCCATGGCCTCTCTCGTATCCCCCACCGCCACTGCGCTTCAATTCCGCCGCTCAAACCCTAATTTGCCTTTGATTTGGTCCATTACCAGAAGGAATTTCTCCATCAAATGCAATGCGCTCTTCAACGACAATCTGTTGACTTATAACTCCATCCAATTGGAGCAATCCCTCACCCAATTCCAGCAACTCGCCGCAGATCTCCCGGAGGTCGAGAAATGGGGATTGCTAGTTTTCGCCGGGGTTTCCTGGCTTTACTTGACGGCGAGGCCCGGGGTCCTCGTCGGAGCCATTGACGCGTACCTTTTAGCTCCCCTGCAGGCGGGAGTGGACGCGCTGAGCGGGCGGCGGAGTTTGAAGAGGACCGATTTCTTAGTCGGCGATAGAGTCGGCGAGGGCTCGTTTGGGATCGTCTACTCCGGAGTAGTCGTGCCCAAAAATTACACCGTTGATGAGAATCTCCGGAGTAAATCGAGACGGAATCGGATTGACGAAAGCTTTAAGGATAAGGTTATCCTCAAAAAGGTAATAGTTCAATCCGCCATTAATGTTAAATCGTTGCTCTATTGATGATCATCAGAATTCAGGTCAAAATTGGGGTTAAAGGCGCTGTGGAGTGTGGGGAGTTTGAAGAGTGGTTCAATTACAGGCTATCTCGAGCTGCTCCAGAAACTTGTGCAGAATTTCTTGGTAGCTTTGTTGCAGACAAAACCAACACTCTCTTCACAAAGGGGAGAAATGGCTTGTTTGGAAATACGAGGTGATCATTCTTAATTTCCTTTGTGAAGATGAAGAATGATAAATTAGTTTTTGATTAATTGATTGAGTAATTTTGATTTAGGGAGATTTGGACTTGGGAGATTACATGAAAGATCGAAACTTTCCTTTGAATTTGGAGTCTGTGATGTTTGGAAGAGTTCTGCAAGGGGTGGAATCAATGGAGAGGAATGCTCTGATAATCAAGCAAGTAATGCGACAGATAATAACATCGTTGAAGAAGATACACAACACGGGAATAGTTCACCGTGATGTGAAGCCCTCCAATTTGGTGGTCACCAAGAAAGGGCGGATCAAACTGATTGATTTTGGGGCAGCCACGGATCTCCGCATAGGGAAAACTACATCCCTAACCGTGGTTTGCTTGATCCTGACTACTGCCCGCCCGAGCTCTACGTGATGCCTGAGGAGACTCCCATTCCCTCCGCCAGAGCCCATCGCAGCCCTTCTCTCTCCAATCTTATGGCAGGCAGGTATACTACATAGTACATTATTGGCAAAATTCTCAAGTAGATGGATATAGGCAAAGCATTCCGTGTTTGCCACTTTTTTTTCACTTCCGAGAAAGGGAAAGATGATCTCAATTTCGGAAGATGCATATGGATAGCACGTCTCTTAGTTCAAGTAGTTAGTGAAGTAGACTAGTGTTACTTATTACCCTGGGTTGGAGTCATCTTAGAGGCAAAATTTTACTAAAAACTTTAGAACCGACATGGATTTTAATTCGCAATTGGTAGAGTAAGAGAGATGAAAAAGTCTGGTTCTCCAACCACTTAAACATTGTTTGTGAAGGGATGCGACGCTATCCATATGCGTCTTTCCCTTTCTCGAAATTGAAAGAATTCCGCCAAACACAGAATGTTTAACCTATATTCGTCTACTTTGAGAATTTTGCCACATCATTCAACACCGCAAACCCTATTCATTTCATTCTAATAGTAATCTTGTGGTTGGCAGCTGAATAGTCCAGATCTATTCGATATGTATTCTGCTGGGATAGTTCTGCTTCAAATGGCGACACCGGGGCTGAGGTCTGCAGCGGGCTGAAGAATTTCAACAACGAATTGAAGGGGGCTGGATATGATTTGAATAGATGGAGGGAGAAGACGAGGATGAGAGCTGATTTGAGCATTCTAGATCTTGATTCTGGTAGAGGCTGGGATTTGGCAACCAAGCTTGTGTCGGAGAGGGCGTGTTCAAAAGAGGGCGTTTGTCAGCAGCAGCTGCGCTCAGACATCCTTTTTTTTTGCCAGGTGCTGACTGCTGCTGCTGCTCTCTCCAAATTAAATTTCATCAACCAATAGGTTTCTGTTGATTTTGGGGATGTGATTGTGAGTCACTGCAATTTAAAACCAACCAATTTTTTGGGATATTGGCCTAGTATATATGTCTATTTTTTTTGTACCGCCTAAATTTTGAAGTTTCCCTTTTTAAGAAAACCCAAAATGCAGCCCCCTTTAAAGATCTAACTTAGGGGGGAAAAAATTTTCAAATATATTACTTATTGTCCCCAAAAATACCAAAACAACTTTTTTGATATACTTTAATTTTATACGGGACGGAATCAATTTTTCTATACCGTGCATCCCGGGAAATATAAATTTTTCCTTTATATCCCGTATTCATATATCGCGGTATACCCACCCTCGATACATACCGAAGATTGGTGTGTATAAAATATTACAAAATCCCCGTCCCAAAAAAATAAAATTTAGATGCCAAAAATTAATATAAAATTTGGGAAAAAGAGAAGAAAGAAATAGTTATTTATATATATAGTATTTTAGTAAAGAATGTGGCCCACCATATTAGAGAGAAGGTTTTTCCCCCCTATCCAAGAAGAAATTTCATTTTTTAAAAAACCCCCCCTCTTATCTCTTTTTTTTAAAATATTTTTTAAATATTTTTTTTTTTCTCCGACCAACCTAAAACTCCTCCTAAAAAATTTCGCCATAAAAAAGTAAACCCGGGGAAAAGGGATTTTAGGGGGTAGTAATTTAAGAGAATTATTTAGATATGAAATTTTCTGAATATACTCCCCCCCGGGGCCCCAAAAAAGATGACCCCTTCCCCCGACGGGGTTTTATGATTTTTATTTTGGGAAAAACTGAGGGGGGGAAATTGTGGGGGTAAAGGTGATTTGGGCCGCTGTTTCCAATTTTGAATGAAAATTCATGGTGAAAACCAAAAACGAAAAGGGGGCCCTCTTTAAAGGGCGGAAAAAGGAGATATTATTTAAAAAAAAATTTAGATAAATTAAAAAACAAAAAAAATATTGATTGGGAGTTGAACCCCAAAACTGTAGTTCATAGTAGTTGGTAAGTAACAAATGCTCAAACAAAGGTTTTAAACACGCTTTTTCCATGGTAATCTCACACACTCGGATATGCCATACATGCTAGGTAGGCAGTGGTGTTGCTCAAAATATCGTTAAAGCAAGGCTCCGTTGCATTGTGTGAGCAACCAAGACAGCTGGTATTTGAATGAGCCCCCAGAGAATCACATCTAAGCGGGGCTAAACTTGAAGTTAAGTTCACTAACTGTTTCAGTTTACCATGTTTGCAGAGGGGTATGGGACCTTATAGAAAACTAGCGAATGATTCATAGAAGGTCAAGAGTCTATTGTCGTTTTTTGATGTCTGCTAAATTTAAAGGGGGAGTAGCTGCAACCCATTGGATGGACCTGAGAAAAGCGCTGCTTCATTTAATTGTATATTTTGTTCCCTCCCTTGCCCCAAAAAAAAAATTAAAAAAAAAAAACAATCAAATTTGATTTGAACCATGGAGTAGTTAATTCGAAATAATAAAAATGAATTCAGGTAATTGATTACTACTAGTACAAAGGGAGTAGTAAAACATGGAGCTGCTTGGTAAAATTAATGAAATTGATAATCACATTTTTTTAACTCATTTACTAATATTTTTTTTTAAAGTTATATAGTTGATTTTTTTTTTTGTTTCTAAAATAAAAATTTTTTTGCCCAAATTAATATATCACGTAACAAATTAAAATTTGATATATGATATATTAATACAATTGAGTTTATGATTTAATTTTAAGAATTTTATATTTTTAATTTTAATACCCTCCGTTTCACCATAGTTGAGGCAAATTTTTCGCACGGAGTTTTAGGGAATATTTGGGAAAAAAAAAAATAAAAACGTAATTAAAGAGAGGAAAAAATAGAGAAATAAAGATGTAATAAAGAGAGAGAAAAAGTAAAAAGAAAATGAAAGAGAAAAAAAAATTCTTTTATAGAAATGCTTATAAAGAAAATTTTGAAATGGAAAAATGAAACATGGGGGGTATTTACTTTTCAATTTTTTTCAATTCTTAATTTAAAGTTACAATTGAATTCCAATGGTATGTTTTTTTTTTTAATTTATTTTGACAAGATAGTAATTATTTAATAAAAAAACATCCCATAATTAAAATAACCTTATTAAAACAAAAAAAAGGAAAAAGGAAAAGAAAACTTACCTATGCGTTTCATTCTCAGCATTGCTGGGAATCTCCTCCCCTATAATTTTTAGAATCGTCCAATTAGAATAACGAATATGAAAATCATGAATATCTACATATGTGTATAAGCATGTATAAAGATTTTTATGTTATGTGAAAAAATCGTATTCTAAAAATAAAAATCTACTTAAAATAACATGAGTATATTAGTTCAAATATAAGTATACAATTATGGAAAATAAAAAAAAAAGAGGATTATTATATAGAGACATTATGTCCTAAAATAATTGTGAAGAAATACAAATAAAATTGTAGGCCTGGAGATTCCATCCCAAAATTATTACTAGTACTTTTTCACATTATTAGCAAATTGTGTTAACCTTGAATGTCACTATATAAACTCAATTGAATCGCATAACATTTTCATTTTTCTGCAAAATGTATCGGGGCGTGCGGAGAAGGTCAGACAAGTATAGAGCGCAGATAAAAGGGTTGGAGGAGAAGGGTAAGCAGAGTCACCTTGGGACCTTCGACACGGCCGAGGAAGCCGCCATGGCCTACGACTATGCAGCCCGCTCCTCCGTGGCTCCAAAGCCTACACCAACTTCGTCTATCCTGACGGCAGGCAGAGTGGCTCCTCACCAACATCCCTGCCCCGAAAGCTCTCAGCCGGAACACCCCCCGCCCCAGCCGCGGTGGATACAACTATGGCGGCGGCGGCTGCAATGCGGCCACCAGCAAGGCTACTACGGACAGGTGGATTACGGGCAAAACTCTGGGGTTTGGGCAGGTGGAGCACCCGCAATGGGCTGAGCTGCCACCGCTGCCGCAGGACCTCACGAGCACCTCGGCGGTGGAATACGGAGGCCAGTATATGCCGCCTCCGGGGCCGGCAGTAGCTACTCCGGCGGCGGAGGGTATGGGTATGGGTATGGATGGTAGTGAGTGTTTGGTGGTTTAGGGTTTATTAGTATTGCATGGTTTTTTGTTGCTTATTGAGTTATCAATTTTTGCGATTTTACTTAATTAGATTTACTTCCGTTGGATTTTTATTTAGAATCGATGTTTGCGTTTTTCTCCAGTAAACTTTTTGTCTTTCCTTTTACCTAATCTACATTATATTGTCATCAGTTTAAATAATAGTAGTACTACGCAAAGACTCCTAGTTCTTTATAGTTGAGTCATTTTTCCATTTCTGGAAAGTTTCTTCATAGTTGAGTCATGTCTATATACGGTAACTTTTTTCTCTTTCTTACTTTACTCTCTCTTACTTTATTCTCTCTAATTTATTCACTTTATACTTTATTTTAGGGGTGTCGAAAGCGGTACCGCACCCGATTTAGCTAAATGGCAGTCCCGATACCGTCCCGCACTAAGTCGGGTATAACCCGATACCGAATCGGGTATCCCGCACTCCGACGCTGCGGGTACCTGACCCAACATGGTTTTTTTTTTTTTTTTTATAAATATTCTTCTCTTTTATTATTTATTTATTTTATATAATTTGCACACTTTCAAAATTCCAAAAGTTCATATGAGCATTTGTACAACTAATATGTTGTATCTTGTATAGTGCGGCTGCATCACATATTAAGTTTATGCATAAATGTAATTAACAATAATACAGTATATTAGAAACTGAAATATACTCCAAGACCAAGACAATAAGTATATTATAAAACATAGTACAAATTATTCATATGAGCGCATAATAAGTATATAATAAAACATACAAATTATTCATATGAGCTTGCACAGATACTCATTTCTTAACAAAATATTATGAAATGCTCCAGAAACTAAGATATCATAAAAGCACGATGAACACAAATTACTAATAAAAATATAGTATATTCTAACTGGAGGTAAAAAATAAAAAATAAAAAATTATAAATACTTATATAAATATCGGATATTTCGGGACAAACGGCTATACCCGAGCGGGTATTGGGTATACCCGAACCCGCAAAACCCAAAATATGAATACCCGACCCCGCCCGTTTCCCGATTCCGTCGGTAGCTGGTACCCGATACCCGCGTATCGGGTCGGGTGAGAATTACCCGTTACCCGCTACCCGTTTCGACACCCCTACTTTATTCTCTCTACCTTTTCCTCTCTCTTACTTTTTTATCTATTTATTTAACACACCCAATATTCATCTCTAAAACTCGTCCGAAAAGTTTCACCTCATCTATGGCAAAACGGAGGGAGTACTATTCTATAACATGTTTGAATGGTTTTGGTGAGAGATATATGGCTATGTGAGTGGAGAATTCCATGTATAAATGATATTCCATCCGTCTCCGATTAAGAGTCCTGCTTTTGAGGGCACGGGTTTTAAGAAATGTAAAGAAAAGTTGGTTGAAAAAGTTAGTGGAATGTGAAACCCATTTTTTATATTGGTTTATAATAAAATGTGAGTGAATTGAGTTAATGGAATGCGGGACCTACTTACTATTTTATGGTAAAAATGAAGTGTGACTCTTAGTTGGGACGGATCGAAATAGAAAAGTGTGACTCTTAATCGGGATGAGGGAGTAGTACTTAATAATTACTCCATAATTAAATTAATAAGATGTTTACTCTTTAATGCCTAAGTTTTAATGAATAAGTTTGAATGTAGAAGTTTTCAGACCATAGGGTATCTCTAACCATTTATATCAAATTTAAATTCATTTCGGTATATATCACTAAAAAGTTACTACTATTTTTTTACTTCAATTATTTATACCAAATCAAATTTTACATTATTTTTCTACTATATGTCACAAATTTTTGCAAAAGCTTCATATTTGGACTTTGGTATTGTTCCACAAAACAACACAAAAATGAGTTTGGGTTTATTAATATATATGATTAGAGAAGTTTTCGCAACAAATTAAAATGAGTTGGTGTATGGTTAATTGTGAAAAACTCAAATGTTGAACATGTATTTTACATAGGATATATCATCATTTAAACGTTAAACTATATTGATGCGTTTAGATTTTAAAATATTTTTTTCAAATTATTACTGTTTGAGTTGATATACTAGAAATCACGTTTCGAATGATTGAATCTCGTAAAACTCTTATTTTATTTTTCAAGGAATAAAACATATTATTTTTGTCATAATGTTGTTATGTTTTACATTTAATAGATGTTAATTGCATGTTTAAATGTATAAGTTATTAACTTAACAAAGTCTAAGTCTTTGTTTTAGTAGAGGTTGTGCGGCGTCACTTTAAGGTAACACGTCGTTCTAAACAAAGAAAAAGAAGAATTTCACAACCTAGATGGAATTAGACTATCCATCGTGAAAGGTTGGCAATGTCAGTCCCCATATTTCTAAGCTTTCGAAATAAGATGACATTGGTGTGGTATAAGAACCGGATCTAATAAACAAGACTTGTCCTCGGCTATCTCTGGAAGGCGAGGTCTTGATAAATGGAGTATTTGTTTTTTAATCAATGTAGGTTAGCATTGAGCATACGGTATTGATTATGCATTACTCGACTTATCAAATAGTGCGAGTTTTGTAACCCAATAATCGATATATTGGGTAGTGGTGATTAATATCTAGCGGTGCTAGGATTGCTATTATATTGAATCGTAGCGAGGTGAGTCTCATTTGATAATGTCCTCATGAAGAGGAGCGCGAAACAAGGCTTTATTATTCGAACCTAGCTAGTTGGAGTTTGATCACTCTATGAATAATAAATAAGCTCCATCGAGTCACTTGAATTAATAAGAAGTTAATTAAGTCCATAGCGACATTAATTAATTAATGGACATTTTTATTTTGCGCGGGAAATGAAAGTTAAAACGAAAAACCGGATTACTTATAATTTCGGATTTGGAGGGGGAAGTTAATTTACCCCAGGGGTTCTTGTTATTCCAATTAAAGCTTATTTTAAAATTTTGGGGGTTCAATTTAATTAAAATAGAAAATTTGGGATGGTTTTTCCCAAAACCCCAAAATGCCGGGGCCCAAAGAACTTTATAAATAGGAGAATAAAGGAGCAAAAATAAAATTTTTTAACCAAAATTTTCCCCCCTTTTAAAGAGAGGGTTAATTTTTCATCTCCTTTTAGGAGTAGAATTTTTTTTCTTTATTTAACCCAGTATTTGTCTCCCCTATAGGGGGAAAGGGAACGATAAACCCTGTTGATTAAAAGTACCTATAAATTTTTTTGGAGAATTAATTGGTATTATTTCGTTGTAAAAGCTGTTTTAAATTTAAAATTCTTAAAACATATTAATTTGTTTTGAGTATAATAAATGAAATTCAATGATTTTTTAAATAATCGAAATAGATAGATTATTATGTGATTTATTTGCTCGATTAATAATTGTTTAAAATTTTGATAATCTCATGTAAAAATCCCCGCTCCCCGCCTTCAATTTCTTTTTCTCAAAATATTGCGTTTATTTTTGGTACCTGAAATCTTGAATACTATAGGAATATAATTTGCCTTTTTCTGAAATCTAAATCTAGGTGGGATTCAACTTTTTTCTTCCCGGGGGAAAATACTTTTAGTCGATAACTTAATAATTTTGCCATATTTACAAGGAAATAAAGATACAATTTTCCAATGATTCTCAATTTTTCCCAAATATTTTTTTTTTCCCAATTTTATAATTCTGGTTTTTAATAAAGTAAGAGTATAATTTAATTAATGATATGTTAACTATTTAATGAACAAATTTTAACGAAAAAGTTGGAAATAAGTATTTAATGAAGTAAGAGTATAATTTAATGATATATTAACTTTTTTTTTGGTGTCATATTATAATGCTTATAGCCCCTTAACCCAAAATTAAGAACCCAAATCTCCCCTTTAGTTTTTTAAAAAAATAAATTTAGATTAAATTTTAAAATTCAAAAAAAATAAAAAAAAAAATATAAAACCAAAAAAATAATATCCCTTTAATTATCATATGAAAATTTCCTGTGAATTTTTTTTCATATCAAAATAGTGTATTAAAAAATATCAACAAATGAAAAAGAATATATCAACACTATAAAGGAAAAATAACACATATTTTTTGGGAGTTTTCAGGTTTTATTGAGATTTTTACATGGTTTTATTGAGTTTTTTTGATGTATTTGTTGATAAAAATCGGTTATCAACGTGTTTAAAATTTAAAAAAAAAAAAATATAAAATTTCATCACCCAACGCCGCCGAACATATAATTGAGATCTCGTTTAAAACCCTTTATAAAAAATTTTTAATTATTTTTTTTATAAAAAAAATTAAATCAAGAGTTACGAAAATTTTAAAAGTTTTAAGATGATTTTAATGAGAGAAATTGACATTAATCCCCTTTTTAATTTTATTTATTAATTTTTTTAAATTTTAAAAATATAATTCATGTGACATTATTTCAATCACTAGATCTTCTAATTTTTATAGCTAAGATTTAGTTTTATTTTAGATTGCTAATTAGTTAGCAATTGATCACTCATATTTAATGCATAAATTTTTAACGAAAAGGTTGAAGATACAAGTTTTTTATGGGTTTTTTGGGAAAGTGGATGTGTTTAAATAGGATATATCATCATTTTAAAACGTTAAACTATATTCATTTTTTTAATAATTGGGTTTAGATTTAAAATATTCTTTAAAAAATTTTTTTTTATTTTTTTTCTCAGAGTATGTTCTTTTAGATTTTCCCCAAAACTTGAATAATTTTAGGATTCTATTTTTTTTTCTTTTTTTTTTTTTCGAAATCAAAGTGGAAAATCAAACCCCCTTTTAATTGTTGGAAAAAAAACTTTAAGTCGACAAATTAAACAATTTGGGCATTTTTATATGAGGGAATTTTTTGGAAAAAAAAATCTTATTTTTTTTAAAAAATTTTGTGTTTGCTTTTTTTTTTAATCAAAATTTTGAAAATAAATTTAAAAATTTTAAAAAAAAGGAAAAATATAATTTCAAGTTTATAGAATTTAATTCCCATATTTTTCAAGCTGTTATTTTTACCAGTTTTAGGATGGATTCTTACATATTTATTTTGCAATGCAGTATAATTTTTTATCATTTTACCCAATTATTATCTTATAAGTTAATAATTAATTAATTTAATTTTAAAAATAATTTTTAAAAATTTTTAAATTTATACTTATTTTTCAAAAAAAAAAATTATTATATTATTATTTTATTGTTTAAATTAAATTTTAAATTTAGAATTTTGATAATATGTTAAACACGGGAAAAATGAAGGGTTTTTAGAAATCATTTCCCCCGATTCATTTTCTCGGGGAATCATATTTCTTGTCAACTTTACTTTCTTGTAAAGCAAAGAAGTCATTTATGTATATTTTAATATTTTTCAAATTAATAAAATCCTACTTTTTAAATAGATAACTTAACAATCTTTGTATCATTAATATCTCACAAAATTAATTGTAACTTGAAAACAATTGGCCCCAATAAAAAAACATTTACTAATTTGGGCTGCAAGTCTCAACTATAGCATGTACTAGTAATTGTTTCCATAAGTGTAGAACTCAAGATACAAAATTAGAATTAAGAAAGCTGGTAGACGTATTCATGTATTTCAGTTTCATACAAGAAATATAAATGAAAATTGTATAAAATTGTCTGGAACACTTGAGGTTAAAAATCAATACTAAAGTAGGAGTATATGAGGTCTCTTAACACATGAAAACAATAAGAAGTTGAACAATTTGCTAATAAAATGGTAAGAATATCTTACATAAAGGCAGAAAAGAAAATAGTGTATCTGATCAAACACAATCCAAACTACCAGCTGTAAACTAGAGAAAATCCAAATGTTTATTAGTAAATTCTGCAACTAAGATTAATTACTAAGTCGAGCCGTAGGCCTTCATGCAATGTTGAATCTCCACACCAAAGTAGGGGCAACGTCTTCCAACTAGGACCAACTATCGTATATAGTAATGAAATAACACATGTTATGAAAGCCTAAGATCGGTTATTTACAGCCTAATACAAGCTTTCAGATCGTGGAACATGTGTGATGTGAAATGTCCGAAAGAAGAATCGAAACCGGATAACAAGAAGGAGAGGATGATGTGAATCCGGGTGTTATCAATCATAGAATACAACGATATCGAGGGTCATGGGTTGACGAGAAACCAAGTGGAACCGGAGCCTGATTTCGAACAGTAATTTTCCTATCAATATGTCCAAATTCGATTCTACAATAACCATTGTCTTCGTCTTGGAAAGGGCTTCGCGTGAGTACCTTGCACGCCCCAATCAAAGTCCAGAGAAGAAGTTATAGCCAATTTAAGAAAGTCGCGCGGTGCGTGAAAGAAATGCATGCGGGCTTTTATCCAACTAGAAACGCCCGATCAGGCGTTTTTGTCGAGTATCATGTTTTTTGTCTAGAAAGTTTGGCGCGGCGCGCACCTAGCAAAACGTTCGGTCAGCCATTTGCCAAAATGGCTCATTTTTTACCAAAATTTGTTTTATTTTTCTCTTTTTAGATTTCTAGTATAAATACCCATGTTAAGATTTTTACATGGCAACTTTGAATAATATTGTAAAAACACTCATGTTGAATATTATGTGGACTATTTGTGTTTTGGACTGTATATTAATTATGTTGGGCTTGCTCATTTAATTAATATGTGGCCCAATGTTAATAATAAGTCCGGCCAGTTTTGCAGGCTAGTTACTTATTTGATGCACAGATGCATGCCCAGTAGCAGCTCCACAAGGATCGTGCTTCGAGCCGTTGGATTAATGTGTGTGTTTGTTATGAGTCTACTGACTCTTCGGTTACACATTATTCGATTCCGAACTCCTCTCTCTTGCGCCTTTGCTCGCCTTCTCTCTAACCTCTCTCTAGATTCCGGCCTTGTTCGCGCTATCTTCTCCAGTCTTTGTTCTCACCGTTGATACTTGGTTCTAAAGCTGTTCATCGGTTCGGATCTTGAGTGAAGTGAGACTTAGTGTATTCCTTCCGATCTAGGGTTTCATCCAACTTCGTGTTGGATGTGGTGGTGACTGGAGGTTTCTTCGAGGTTCTTGTGTTGGCGAGTAGTGATCCAGAGTTTGGTGTTGATCCTTGTGTGAGGAGGCTACGTTGGTTGTGTACTCGGTGGCGGGTTTCCAGTCCCCGAGTTCTTTCGATTCTCTCTTTGTGACTTGTGGTAGAAATGAGTGGGGAGGTCCTTGGCTGTGCGGTCACGTTGTGACCGAGCCATATTCCTACTTGTTTCTTTCTTAGTTGCTTAGTTACGTTCGGATATTAGATCCTACGGGATCGTTTCTTGTGTTACTAATATCTTTACTTAAGTGTGCGGGATTCATTGAAGAAGATGAAGACTCGAGTTACGTGTGATACTTGAACTTAGTCAGAGTTCTTCCAATTGTAATTCCTTGTACTAGTGTAGAGTGTAATCTTAGTATCACTCTTGTATTGGCTTGTATCTCCGAGATTAGCCATCTCGATCAATCAAATAAAAGAGGTCCCGTAATTAGCGAATCCCAGGTGGTCGATCCCTACAACTCCAATACTCTTTTGAGAGCATTCCTCTTCATTTTTGAAGATCTATTAAAATCTTTTGTGGTTGCATTTTAATCTATTGTCGACTTAGATTGGATATTAGGAATGCAATTCTAGTTCTTGTGTTGTTAGTTTTGTGGAGCCATTAGATTCTGCTTTGGTGAAAGTTGTCGTGGGTTGCCTTTAGTAGCGGATCCAAAGTAACGAACCCAATGTATAACAAGGGGATATAGTTTGTACACCAAATATTTCTATTTTATTATATATGGAGACACTTCATACAAAAATCGAAGCGTGCGTGGTACGGAGTGGATCTCTAATCCATTTTCCTACTCCATTCCTAACCCACACTCACAACTTATGAAATAATCCCTTTATCCTTAACCATCACTTACATGTATAAGATTATTTTATTAAGTTGTGAGAGGTGTAGGTGTAGGAAAAATGGATTAGAAGATCCCTTCCGAGAAGCGTGGCCAACATTATCCTTGAAGCGGTCGGGAATATCGCCTATGGATTTGGCATGCATATTTCGGTGTTGCGGATCAACAACGACTTGAACGTGCTCTATTCTTCACCACTCTTCAATGATGTTTTGAATGGTGTAGCACCGGAACCGACTTCAATTTCAACGGAAATGCATACCACATGGAGTTTTTATCTGCCGATGGTATCTGCCTTGTGGTTGACTTTGTGAAGACGTTCGGCAATTCGCAAGACCAGGAGACAGATTCTTTGCGCAACGTCAAGAGGCTGCTCGGAAAGACGTCGAAAAAAGCTTTTGGGGTCCTTAAGCCGATTCAACATTGTAAAGGCCCCGTCTCGGCTGTGTGCGTTAAGAATATTGCCGACATCATATACACGTGTATTATCTTGCACAATATGATTATAGGCGATGAAGGTCGAGGGCGGCTAACTTTACGACGAGGATGAAGCGGAAGCTCAACCACGAGGTCTCCCACGCGGGTGTGCATACGACGGTGGGCGAGAGGATCGAAACAAGACACACAATGCGCGGTAGCGAGAATCCACAATGGGCTACAAGAAGACCTAATCAAACACATTTTGACGAAATTCGGCAGCGTAGTGGGTTTTTTTTAAATTTTATGAATTTAATTATGTAATTTTAAATTTTTAGGATTTTAGTTATGTAATTTTAAATTTTTAGGATTTTAATTATGTAATTTTTAATTTATTTTAATTTGTAATAGTAATCGGGTAACTTTAATACATTTTAATATTATGGTAATGTTTTTCTTTAAATTAAATAATGGAATGGTGGACGCTTGAGCGTGTCGCTCGGAAGAGCGTGGATAGAGTGTTGTCTCTTGTCCAAGAAGCGGGGAGTAAAAGTGGGTTTGGCACGTCGTATTACCAAAAGCGGATGTGGATCTCTAAGACATTCAAATATTTTAAATTAGTAAAATAGAAGAAAAGCGATCGATTTTACACTTTAAAGCTTTATGTCACAGTCATACCCCGAATCAAAATTCCAACAAGCTCAATTCTTTATATTTTACTTTATTTTCATTTTTTTCTCATTTTTATTACTTTTTTTTGTGATTATTTAATTATTAAATAAAAATATATATTAAAAATTCTGCAATCAAATATGATACATCAAAATTGTGACCGAGCCATCTAGTTCTATGGAATAAGTAAATAAGGAAGAGGCGGTGAGGGTGGTCCCATGTATGGGAATGGGACCCACATCACAACGTGAGTTCCTTCACTTATCAGGGCCCACTTAACAACCATTGCACAACTCACTCTTACCTAAATTCCACTCATTTTAGACTTTATAAATATACCTATATAAATGTTTTGTTTAATTCATTTTATAATTTGGGTTTTCTTTCATATTTGATCTAAATAAAAATTGGTGTACACAAAACAAAAACCGCGTTAATCAAAACTGGGCCCACCCTTTCTTCTGTTTTGACGCGTTCGCTATTCATCCAACCACAATCAATTTATTCCATTTTTTAAAAATCATAATGCCGAACTCTAAAATACTCCATTAAACTAATATTTTATAATGAAGTATACAAACTACAAAACTTGAAAATAAACTAGATATCAATTTGCTCTTCCACTTGCTGCAATAAAGATAATTTACCAACCCAATAAATACACGACTCCAAAACATTTAATATCTATGTCAATTATTTCAACTGCTGTAAATATAAAATAAGCTTACACGTCATCGCTTAAACTAATTCATTAACTGCTAATCCTGGGCGGAATGGATTTCCTGATTCATTTTTCTTACACCATTCCTAATCCACATTCACAACTTAATAAAATAATTCTACTATTATTTAACCATCATTTATATATATAAGATTATTTTATTAAATTATGACAGATAATGTATTAGGAATTAGGAAAAATGAATTCTATAGCGCTAACTGTCATCTCAAATCTCAAATATAAAAACATTTTTGTATTTAACCTCTCTCTATCCTGTTTTATTGTAATCATATTTCTCTCTCTAAAACGTCCACATTCAACTTCAGCATCTGCAAGCTCAGATTATCTCTGCTGGTTTTTTAATTTTTGTCACTTTCCATTTCTTGCCGAATGCTCGCATTTTTGGAGTTCTGCCGCTGATTTTTCAGGTATTTATTATTGCTTCTTCGTTTTTAATTTGCTTCGAGCTTGCTTTTGAGCTGGATTTCTTCTGGATCTGTGAAATTACGCTACATATCCTTTTTTTTTATTTGCGAGAATGTTTTAATTTCTTGTGGAGCTGACCTGTTGTTAGATCTTAAAGTTGTATTTTAAGTTTAATGTATTGAATTTTATGCTTGTGAAGTTGAGAGCTGAGTTCTGAGCATTGCAGTAATGTTGAATTATAATCAATAATATGTTTATGTTTGGGATGATTTTGAGCAGTTTATAGATCTATTGGTGTGGTTGGAATAGAGGTTAGGGATTGATGTAGTTCAATTTAATTTTTGCAGAAAATAGGTGGCTAATTTCTAGGCTTTTCCAGCCATCATCTATGAAGAACAGCAATAAGCTTGTGGTTGTGTTGGTGGTATTTTTGATTGATGTAGCTTCAGCAGCTGATTACTCACCGACGGATAAGATCTTCTTGAACTGTGGAGGTCCTCCTGATTCGGCGGACACCGATGGCCGGAAATGGACATCGGACATTGGGTCAAAGTTTGCTCTGTCAAGTACCAAGTCTCAAACTGCAACCGCATCGGTACAGAAACCGTCTGTGCCGGAGGTTCCTTACATGTCTGCGCGGATTTTTCAATCCTCCTTCACCTACAGCTTCCCAGTGGCCTCCGGTCGCAAGTTCTTGCGCTTGCATTTCTATCCTGCGTCGTATAATGGCCTAAATGCTTCGGATGCTGTCTTCTCAGTAACTTCTGGAGAATATACCCTGATGAGGAACTTTAGTGCTGCTCTGACCACGGAGGCTCTGAATTACGACTATTTGATGAAGGAGTTCTCTGTAAATGTCCCGGATCAAGTGTTGAATGTCACATTCACCCTCATCTCCGAATGCATCCAACTCGTATGCATTCGTCAATGGGATTGAGGTCATTTCTCATCCGGATATTTACAGCCCGGGTGAGACTGCAATTGTCGTGGTCAGTCCACTGGGTTCAATATTGACAACAGCACAGCGCTGGAGAACGTTTACCGGCTGAATGTGGGTGGAAATGACATTTCCTCATCTGGTGATACAGGTCTGTTCAGATCATGGCGTGATGATTCATATTATATCTTTGGTGCAGCAAATGGGGTTACAGAGGTTCCTGATAACCACGCGATGCATATCCTCCTGACACCCCAACCTACATTGCCCCTCTTGATGTATACAGCACCCTGAGATCAATGGGCCCAAATTCATCTATCAACCAGAATTACAACTTAACTTGGCTCTTCGATATTGATTCTGGATTCTCTTACCTAGTTAGGCTTCACTTCTGCGAGTACAGATGTCATAACCAAGGTAAATCAAAGAGTTTTTAGTATCTTCATGAATAATCAGACTGCAGAGAGCAGGCAGATGTGATTGCTTGGGCAGGTGGTAATGGAATCCCCATACACAAGGACTATATTGTCTTTGTTCCTAATGGGGCTCCCCGGCAGGACTTTTGGCTTGCATTGCATCCTTTCACTTCTATGAAGCCCCAGTACTATGATGCTATCTTGAATGGAGTCGAAATATTTAAAATAAATGATACAACTGGTAATCTTGCTGGTGTCAACCCACAACCTCTTCCACAGACACCAGATGATTTATTGATTAACCAGTCCTCTGGATCTGGTAAAGATAACAAAGCTATTATTGGAGGAGCGGTTGGTGGTGGAATTGCTGCACTTCTTGTTCTTGGTCTGATTGTCTGTGTAGTTGTCCAACGCGGAGGAGAAGAAGGATTCTAGCACTAGTGATGGCTGGCTTCCATTGTCCTTGTATGGAAATTCTCATTCTTCCAGTTCTGCAAAGACAAACACCACAGGCAGTTACGCCTCCTCCTGCCATCAAATCTTTGCCGACACTTTTCTATTGCTGAGATCAAGTCTGCCACTCACAACTTTGATGAGGCTCTCCTGCTTGGGGTTGGAGGTTTGGAAAAGTCTACGTGGAGAGATTGATAGTGGCACGAAGGTGGCAATTAAGCGTGGGAACCCTCTTTCGGAACAAGGTATTCATGAATTCCAAACTGAGATTGAAATGCTGTCAAAGCTTCGCCACCGTCACCTGGTTTCCTCATTGGGTACTGTGAAGAGAACTGTGAAATGATCCTCGTATATGATTACATGGCATATGGAACCCTTCGTGAGCATCTATACAAGACCCAGAAGCCCCCTTGCCGTGGAAACAGAGGCTTGAGATTTGCATAGGTGCTGCTCGTGGCTTACACTATCTGCACACTGGCGCCAAACATACAATCATTCACCGTGATGTCAAGACAACTAATATTCTCTTGGATGAGAAGTGGGTGGCTAAGGTCTCAGATTTCGGTCTCTCAAAAACTGGCCCGTCACTGGACCATACACACGTCAGCACCGTTGTTAAGGGAAGCTTCGGTTATCTGGATCCGAGTACTTCAGGCGCCAACAACTGACTGAAAAATCTGATGTTTACTCCTACGGGGTTGTTCTGTTTGAGATCATATGTGCTCGGCCAGCTCTAAACCCTGCACTTCCCAAAGAACAAGTCAGCTTGGCCAGGGGCTCAGCACTGTTACAAGAAAGGCATCCTCGACCAGATAATGGATCCCTACCTAAAGGGAAAGATAGCTCCAGAATGCTTCAAGAAATTTGCTGAGACAGCAGTCAAGTGCGTGTCCGACATTGGAACGGACCGGCCTTCCATGGGGACGTCCTGTGGAACCTTGAATTTGCGCTGCAGCTGCAGGAGAGTGCAGAGGAGAGCGGGAAGGGTCTTGGCGAGATAGATGTCGACTCATACGACATCACATGCAAGGAAGAAGGACCCTGATTCATCCTCGGGCTTTGATGGAAACATCACAGATTCGAAGAGCAGCGGATTGTCGATGAGCATTGGTGGGCGCAGCCTTGCAAGTGAAGACTCGGACGGGCTAACTCGAGCGCTGTATTTTCTCAGATAATGAATCCCAAAGGGAGGTGATATGATATGAGCAACAACTTTGCTTTGCCCTTTACTCATGGTATTCCTATAACTGCGGGAAGAGGTTTTCTTTATTTGTAATTTTTTTGTTGTATCTTATTTTTAATCTTCTACTTGAATATTTATTTATATTTATATCTCGTGTATCTGTTTGAGCCCAAAACATTTTACAAAACTTTATCCATACTGAAAGATTGTGTAACAATAATTTGTTCCTTTGTTTTCGCCCAATATAGTTGTGTTGTAATAATAGAATTTAGATATAAAGTGGATTTGGCGGAGGGGAGTGTTCTATTGCTAACTCAATACCTAATTGCTAATTACAACTAAATAATAGTCATTAGATATTCAAATTAAGGGCTAGATCATCAATCAAGAAATCTAATAGATCAACAAAAAACAAAAAACGTAAATAAAGCATAGGATTAATTTCATAAAATATCAATATGGGTATTAATGTCAACTAACTACATGTTTAGTTATAACTAACTTTAAAAGAAATCCCAAAACTTTAAATTCATATAACATATATCAAATTAAAGATAATTTTATAAGATTCCAACGATATCATATATGCATATGTTAGCGTCAAAATTTGAAAAAAAATTTAAAAATTTTTCAATTTTTTTAGTAAATGCAATTTTAACTATATAAAATATTCAATATAATGCATGTAGAATGTCAATATAAGCAATGGTTAACATTCTTAAAGCATCGTGTTGACATTCTCACGCATTGTGTTGATATTTCCAAACATATATTGACATTTTCATCAATACCTAATTGGCGTTTTTTAATCTTTTTTTTTTTTATTAATAAAAATGAAAATTACACGTGGCAAATTGTAGACCGCACATTTTCTAAAATTCATGGCCTTAAATTAGTTGTAGTTAGCAATTAAATGATGATTAGCGATGATCACTCCCTTGGTAGAGATTGTATGTTATTATATGTGATGACGTGCACGAGTGAAAGTTGTTAAATATGGGAACAAGTCATCTAATCGGAAATATAGGATCACATTATGGTTTTAACCTGATATTTAAATCTAATCGGAAATATAGGATCACATTATGGTTTTAACCTGATATTTAAATTTAAATTCATTTATCCATAAAAAAAAAAAAAAAAAACTATAGGATAAGATGAATACTGAATCATTGCAATTTCGAGAATTTTTCTCTTTCGTCATACGTCAAGGGTTTGAAAATTAGCAGCAAAAACACATTGTTTGGCAGATTGAATAATCTTGCAAACACTTCACATCATATATATATACATGACATATTATTACCGAATGTCATGTTACCTATTTGCAATTAGAGTACAAAATATTCCAGTTTGTAAGAAGGGGTGATGCAGTGTTGTTAAAAGCGCACCCGGAGAGCAGGCACACTGGGCTCGGAGCCATTGTCCCAACCACCTGGGCCCGGGGAGGCTGGGACGAGAGAGGTGCACACTGGGGCGAGGCTTGGGGGAATGAGGGTTTTCTGCTAAAGAAGATGAAGTAACTAACCTAAATATGTTTATATGTTTGAAAAGTTTCAGTCTGTAATTGATGCACAGTTTTAGGTCTTCAAGATGCATTTATTAGGATTAATTGAAAATTCGAATGTTTTTAAGTGCATGAATTACTTTCTTTTAATCCGCCTCTAAAAATTATGAACTTTTTAATTTTAAAATAGTTAAACAACACTTTTCCCCTATACATTATTTTATTTACAATTTATGTCATTAAATTACACCACGGATGATATGGACCTCACTCACCACTAACATTACTTACAATACTCTTTATCTTTTTCCCTTTACCAATTATACATACGAACTAAACGTTCATACTTTTCTAGGACGGGGGGAGTACATTAAATAAGTTGGGGTGTGCAGTGTTCGAACTATTATTGGCTTATTGCACCCCGGATTTTACATACTCGCCTCGGCGCACCCGACCCCTAACAACACCGGGGATTGATGGGACGTTGGGATGACAAAATACACTCTTTAGGAGTATGTTATAATAACCAAATCCTGAATATCTCACACATACATGATTCTAGCGGTACATAAACAAAATATACCTCTTTTGGATTTACAATTTATATGTCGAAAATGACAAGGAAAAAGAGAAGGTATACCAATTCCTTGAGCTTAATGGCAGGAAGAAACTATGTTGGGCATGGTGGTGCCAGTGAATCTAGTATGGCAATCAATTTCTTCTCTAGTTCTGGTTTATTTGCACCCACGAGTTTGTCGATTTGCTGACCGTCTTTGAGGAAGAAGAAGGTCGGAGTTGCCTTTATATCCCATGATGTGCTGAATTCCTGAGAAGCAAAAAACAAACCTCATACCATATCAGAGCTATTGCATGACCTGTCATTTTTGATCATGTAGGAGCAGAAACTTACTGTTAGTTCATCTACATCGACTGTGAGACACATTATTGAAGGGTGTTTCTCAGACAGCTCGACGAAGAAAGGTGCAATTATTCTACAAGGGCCACACCATGTAGCGCTGAAATTGGCTACCACCTGTCATATGATTAAATCCATGTTAGGAACCACAAGTGCTCCGAGCTTCCACATTTAAGTCAATTATGGTGGTTGGAGTAAAACCACAGATACTAAAACTAGTCACTTCTGCCATTTATGTTTACATATAGTCCTAATTTTTAGTGACCATATGGATGAGTTGCACTTGTGTATCAACACAAATAAAGAAGCTATTTCAGTGATCATTATGTGCCAAACAACAACGTAGACACTAACTAACTGCATCCTTCTTATACATTCTGTAACCCAAGCACACCATTACTAGGGAAGACGACGAGGAAGTTGATACTTGATACTACTACAATAATGTACGAGGCGTGATTGTATTAGATTAATTAATCAATCCTAAGCCAAAAAAAAAAAAAAAAAAGCAAGAGCAAGTAAAATAATAAGTATGGAGTTGTTTGTATGAGTTGCACTTTTGTATCAAGACAAATAAAGAAGCTATTTAATTGATCATTATGATCCAAACAACAACGTAGACACTAACTAACTACATCCTTATTCTCCTTTGTGTAACTCAAACACACCATTACGAGGGAAGATGACGACAACGTTGATACTTTATACTACAACAACAACGCATACGAGGCGTGATTGTAATAGATTAATTTATCACACCTAAGCCAAAAAAAGGAAGCAAGAGCAACGAAAATAACAAGGATGGAATTGTTTAGGGAATAAAGTCCTACTTAAGGAGATTAAAATTAAGTAGTAGCAATTAAATGATTGTTTCTGTTAATTGAGAGCTACAAGATGTTAACTGAGAGCTAAATGATGTACAAAGGCAAATAAAAACCTAAAGCCAAATTCCACATATGGATGGAATTTAGTGAGGTGAAGCAGATACCACAAGCTTTCCATCTTTGTTTGCTTCATCAAGCTTTTGTTCCCAAGATTCCTTGGTAGTGATGAGATGCACATTTCCACCAGTGAATTCAACATTGTGATCGGACTCATCCCCATCATTATAACGCTGCAAGATTACATTTTTAGATTAAAAAAAGGAAAGAGGAAAGCATAGAAACCTAATTTAAGAAGAGCATACCTTAGCAAAGCAATTCCCCATAAGGCTTTATCTGAGAGAAGGGGAAGAAGTATTATTAGGTTAAACAATGCAAAAAATGAAGAAGATGAGAGGGTTTTAGTGAGGAATATGGTTAAACCTTTGCCCACGACGACGGCTACGGCCTACGGAGTGGAGAAACAGAAGATTCCTATGAAATTGAGATGGAGATAAGCCAACCTAATGCGGCAGGGTGGGGCTATCTCCCAGCACCCTACCAAACGCAATTGCAATAAACAAACCTTTTTTAACTTCCGATAAACAGCTAATTATATTGGGAATTCACCACTTAAAACACTTCATTTAATTATTTTATACGCAACTTTTATTCTAACATCCAGTTGTATTGCTTTACAACTCATAATTCTCCTTTTCTCTCGACATTAAAAATAAGAAATACGTAATTATTGAGATAAATACGAGAAAGAATAAAATCAAGAAATTAATAAACTGAAAAAGAGAGATAATAATGTAGAAGAGACGATGAAGTAATACATAACATAATATTCTCTTTTTTATAGGAATGGAAACTTTGGAGACCGGCTTGAATTTTAATTTGAAATTAGTAAAATAAGAGACAAGTAGAAGAACAAATAATTTTAATCGTAATAAGAATGAGCCTCTACCACGTAAGAGAAAAATGTCAAAAAATAAAAGTAGACTAATTATATTGGAGGGACTAAAATAGAAAGAGAAGACTATTATGTGGGAACATGGGAAGTAGCTCACTTTTACCAAAATATGAAATGAGTCATATAATTTGGGACGTTATGAAATGTAATACTCCTATAAATCAATTAACTTGGAACGAAGGGAATATTAGTTAATGAGAGCAACAACAGCCAACACTGTCTCTCGTGACATATTCATGTGTCCAAGTCCCACTAATATATACTTATACAACTTAATTAACTTAGAATGGGTTCATCTTCGAAGTAATTAATCCCTTCCAATATTTTTCTATTGGAGCTCCCTCGTTCCCTTTATTGAACATAATGATGCGAACAGAGCTTTAGTGAGTTCTAATATGCAACGCCAGACAGTTACACTTTTCGGTTTGAGAAATGCATTATTGGAACTAGATTGGAACGACAAGCAGCTCTATATTTGGGGGTTCTTGCTATAGCTGAACGCGGGAGAAAGATCATTTATGTAGATAATGACAAAATCCTTTTCTCAAGGAATAGAGATACTCCAAACATTTCATTAGTTTTGTTCATCAAAAACCCCATGTTCGGCAGAGGGAGTTTGATGTATTTTATAACTATATTTTAAATTTATAAAGATTTTTTTCAAAAAGAAAACTAGAAACCAAACATGTGGGATCATCTGAAAAGTAACTACAATTCCTAACCAGCATCATTTTAACGTTGAAGTTTATGTATAGAATTAGGAATGTGATTTAGAGTTTTAAGGCAATTTTTATAGAGCTCAACTCCAGTACCTACACACTATGGATACCTTACTCCCCTGCTTGTGTTTGTGACATCAACTTTCACCTACCTTATAAGATATTTTTACAATCAGTTTGATGGAGTAAAACAAAACATAAATTTCTTAGATTAAAAAAAATAAAAGCATACACTTTCCAAAATATCAATCAAGATGCTTCCATTGATGTTAGAAGGGGAAAACTGGGGATTTTCTTTATGAGCCCCACTAAGAGAATTAACCAGTTTAATTAAGGGTAAAAAACAAAACCTAATCTTCAAGAAGCATGCAAACCATACTTAACAATAACTCAGGAAGACAACAACGAACTTCAATACTTAGATACTTCAAATCAAACATATAACTGCATTGTCACTTAATCCAACTATTTACTCAGTATGTCCAACTTAGGACCAAAAGCATGTTTGGAAAGCTGAATATAGAAACAATTTTTGGGGGGCGAATCAAAAAATAGAGAAGGACGGACTACAAAAATAAAAAAAAATACAATAAATTAAAACAGTCCATAACAGATGTGCTCTGATAATGCTATCAATTTAGGCAGATCGCCCCCAAAGATAAATGATCTCGTCTAGTTCATAGCAACACCTCAGTCCAAACGAGTTTTCGCAAGAAAAAGGTTTTGACGATAAAGGATGCAAAGAGCTTTTGTATAATATGTTATGTAAACGAGGTGTGCAAACTGAATGCAATACTACCGTATATGTAAGCGTAGTCCACTGCAGGAGGGGCATTCAAAGAAATGGTCAGTCTAGTCATGTCACCTCATCATGGTTGGTGTGACCGTCGGGAGTTACAGATTTGTGTGGACTAGTTACGCACACAAACATGTACACACACATAGCGCACACTCATTTCACTATACAACCAAACACATAATGCACACAACGCACACTACCACACTACACACACAATACAGACATTTTAAACATACACACTATATATACACACACACCACCTAATGAAATTTTATGTAGATGACAAAGAAAGAAATAAATAATCAAATTAATTATTTACAATAAAGAACAAAGACGTAACAATAAAAATAGAAAATAATAATAATAATAATAGATTGACGTAAAATATATGACTGAAAAAAAAACACAAAAAAACAAAAATATTAAATACTAATTGAAAATAGAAAATACATAACATTAGAACAATGAGAAGAAAAAATAAGGAACTAACATAAGGGAAATGTGAAAAAAAAGAGAGAAAACTTCAATTGATTTAAGTGCATATAGTATGTATTGCGTGTATGATGTATGTGTGCATGTGTGCAATATGTATACTGCGATTTGTCTGATGCATGATAGAAGAAAGTAAGAAAATAGGAAATAAATGCTGAAGTGTTAAATGAAATAAACATGTGCATGGACACATGCACACGCGTGAAGTATGTTGCGAAGCTGAATACCAACACATAGCATAGAGTTTGTTACATCTAGATCTTTAATTAGTTGTAAATGCAGCTATATAAGTTGTTTTCCATTTCATTTGTAAGCTCATGAATTCGAATTAATGCAAAATTCCCCAGCTTCTCCTCTCCTATCTTCTCCGTGTACTTCAATTCGTGTGGGTGCAATTCCGGTGGCCGTTCTCTCTTCCGGCAACCCCAATTCTGCACCAAGTGGTATCAGACTAACCGATCCAGCTCCTGTGATGGTGGAGACTCGCTCTAGCGACTTCCGTCGCTTGGAGGAGATGCTCACGGCCGTCATGGCTGACTTCTCTGCGAAGGTGGCGGAATCCGATCGGAAGCGTGAAGAGCTTGATAAGATCCGCGATCACTCTAATGATGCGCGTGATCTCTCTATGAAGGAATTTCGAGAGGAACTTCTCGCTCTGCAACTCCAACAGAACGAGATCCTGACTCGTTTTGCTTCGGCTACTAATGGTGTTCCCGCTGGGCAATTCGTCGGGGGAGCTCCTGCAGGGCAATTCGTCGGCGGTCCTCCACCGCGACAGCAATACTTCGCTACGAGGCAATCGAAGGCAGGCTTTCCTATCTTCAACGGCGAGGATTTGGCTGGTTGGATCCTGCGTTGCGACCATTTCTTCACTGTAGATCTGACGCCGGAGGAATCGAAAGTGAGGCTGGCGGTAATCAACTTTGAAGGTCGTGCTCTGCAGTGTTTCCAAAATTGGTCTATGTATCAAGATCGAGCTATGTCTACTCCATGACCTCTGTTCCTTCAAGCGTTGGAAGGCCGATTTGGAGATCAATTGCTCGGCGATCCAATGACTGAGCTCCTTGCACTGAAACAAACAGGTGCGTTTGCTGAATATCACGATCGCTTTGAACTACTGCTTGGTCGTGTATCCTTATCTGAATCGTATGCTATTAGTCACTTCATTAATGGCTTGAAACCGTTTGTTCAAAAGGCTGTGAGAATGTTTATGCCTCAAACCTTAGTGCACGCATATGCTTTAGCTAGGCTACAAGATATGTCTGCCCCGGTCAGAGAGGGATTTTCTCAGCCTACTAAGAAATTTGTTCATAATGATGCTAAGTCTGCTTACAATACTAATCCTCTGCTGCCTACACCTACTGTACCTGCATTTAAATCTAGACGTTTATTGACTGATGAAGAAATGGCTGATAAACGGGCTAAGGGCCTTTGCTATGGTTGTGATGAGAAGTTTGAGCGTGGTCACCGCTGCTTTGGTAGGAAAATATTATACTTATTAGAGATTGATGATGGTGTGAATCCTGTGGAAGTTGAGACTGATTTGAACAATGTGGATGTATGTGATGAGGAGAATCCTCTTATATCAATTCATGCTATCAATGGCTCTTCTTCAAGAGGCTTTAGAACTATGAGAGTTGCTGGCCGGATGGGAAGGAAGGCACTCCATATACTTATTGACTCAGGAAGTACTCACAACTTCCTTGATCTGCAAGTGGTTAAGAAGCTGGGGCTATTACTCACTAGAGTGAACCCGGTATTTGTAGATGTGGCTGATGGAAACCGGTTGGTGTGTAATTCTATGTGCAAAGGGCTGAAGTGGTCACTGAGGGGAACTACATTTGTCACTGATGTATTGCTCCTGCCCCTTGGAAGTTGTGATATGGTGTTGGGAATTCAGTGGTTGGAGACATTAGGTGATATCCAGTGGAACTTCAAGAACTTAACCATGGATTTCACTTTGAATGGGAGGAGACACTTACTGCGGGGAGGCCACAATGAGCAGGTTGTACAGGCTGTTTCAGAGACGGAAATGAACAAAATCCTTGCTCACAATGAAGGTATTCAGCTGTGTTGTATTCAAGTGAATAATGAAGGGCATTCTGAGCTATTTACTGTCCAGAAAACTAGCAAGGAGAAGAAGCAAATCCCTCAGGCTATCCAGATGCTCTTGGATGAGTAGCAATCTGTTTTTGCTGAGCCAACTACTCTGCCTCCTATGAGGTCACACAACCATAAAATCATCCTTGCCCCTGATGCTGTTCCAGTAAATTCAAGACCTTATAGGCACTCTGCCTTGCAAAAGAATATCATTGAAAAGCAGGTCTCTGATCTCTTACAACAAGGTTTTATTCAACCAAGCTCTAGTCCATTTTCCTCACCGGTGGTACTAGTCAAGAAGAAAGATGGAACATGGAGGATGTGTGTTGATTACAGAAGGTTGAATAAACTCACTATTAAGGATAAATATCATATTCCTCTCATTGATGAGCTCTTGGAGGAATTGAGAGGGGCTACTGTTTTTTCTAAAATCGATTTGAGGGCTGGTTACCACCAAATCAGAATGGAGGTGCAAGACATTCCTAAAACTGCTTTTAGGACTCATGATGGCCATTATGAGTTTGCAGTAATGCCATTTGGCCTTACCAATGCTCCTGCAACATTTCAGAGTTTAATGAATGATGTATTCAGACCTTTTCTGAGAAGTTTGTTCTAGTCTTCTTTGATGATATTTTGGTGTATAGTAAGGATGTAGAAGTTCATCTTGGTCATCTTCAGCAGGTCTTCCAGAAGCTACAGGAGCATTCTCTATTTCCTAAAGCCAGCAAATGTGAATTTGCTAGAGACCAGATTGAGTATCTTGGCCATATCATTTCTGAGAAGGGTGTTTCTACTGACCCAAAGAAGGTGCAAGCTATGCAAGATTGGCCTATACCCTCGGATGTTTCTAAGCTTAGGGGTTTTCTTGGGCTTACTGGATATTATAGAAAATGCATAAAGAATTATGGCATCATTTGCAGACCTCTTACTGATCTACTTCGCAAGGATGCCTTCAACTGAAATGAGGATGCTAGTAATTCCTTTATAGCCTTGAAGCTGGCTATGATGTCTCCACCAGTACTTGCCCTGCCAGACTTTTCTATTCCATTTGTAATTGAAACCGATGCCTCAAGCTACGGAATAGGAGCTGTTTTGATGCAAAACAATCATCCTTTTATTAGCAAGACACTTTCCTCAAAGAATAGGGGATTATCTGTGTATGACAAGGAATTGCTTGCTATTGTCTTTGCAGTGACATACTGGAGTCATTACTTAAGCTCAAAGCCTTTTGAAGTGAGAACTGACCATAAAACCTTGGGTCATTTGCTGAAACAGAAGTTGACAACACCTGGGCAACTTAGTTGACTATCAAAATTGATGGCTTTTGATTTTGAGATCACATACAAGAAGGGTGTGGAGAATGTGGTTGCTGATGCACTCTCTAGAGTGCATTCTTCTGACTTATTCTGTATGGCCATCACTACTATTTCTACTGATATATATCCTTTGATTCAAGCTAGTTGGGATACTGATTCTTCACTAAAGGCTCAGATCACTGAGCTTCAGCAGAACCCTGCAGTTCAATCTAAGCAGAACCCTGCAGTTCAATCTAAGTTCTCTTGGCTGGGAGGTCAGTTGCAAAGGAAAGGGAGATTGGTGGTGGGAAATGATCAACCTCTAAGGCTAAAAATCATTGAACTATTCCATAACTCAAGTGCAGTGGGACATTCTGGAATTCTTGCTACATATAAGAGGTTATCTTCTCTATTTTACTGGCCTAATATGGAGAAACAAATCAGAAACTACATTCATAAGTGTGATGCTTGCCAACGTTTTAAATATGACAATAGTGCATCCTCTGGTCTTCTCCAACCACTTCCCATCCCTGAAGCTGCCTGGTCTCAAGTCAGCTTAGACTTTATTGAAGGCCTCCCTTTATCTCATGGGAAATCCACTATTTTGGTGGTGGTTGATCGCCTCACTAAGTACGCCCACTTTATGTGTCTTACTCATCCTTACTCGGCCTTAACAGTGGCCCAAGCCTTCCTTGATCATGTCTTTAAGCTCCATGGACTTCCTACTATACTCATTAGTGATCGCGATAGAGTCTTCATCAGCCAATTTTGGACGGATTTCTTTAAACTTCAGGGTGTGGAGTTGCATTTGTCGACTGCTTATCACCCTCAGTCCGACGGCCAAACTAAGGTGGTAAATCATTGCTTAGAGACTTATCTCCGTTGTATGTATGGGGATCAACCAGCCAACTGGAGCAAGTGGATCAGTT
This sequence comes from Salvia hispanica, assembly GCF_023119035.1. Lineage (NCBI taxonomy): Eukaryota > Viridiplantae > Streptophyta > Magnoliopsida > Lamiales > Lamiaceae > Salvia > Salvia hispanica. Next base: position 44,822 of record NW_025952295.1, on the reverse strand, counting down.
TGGCTGAATTCTGGTACAACACCTCCTTCCACACGGCTATTGAGACGACCCCTTTTGAAGCTTTGTACGGGTACCCACCTCCCCTGCATATTCCTTATTTTCGTGGCGATTCTTCAGTGCACGATGTCAATGAGAGCCTACTAGCGAGGGAGCAGTGATGGATGTCCTCAAATTCCATCTCGGTCGTGCACAACGCCGCATGAAGCAGCAGCATGATAAACACCGCTCTGACCGACGTTTTGCTATAGGTGATTGGGTTTATTTGAAGCTCCAACCTTATCGCCAGAACACTCTCTGTGATAGACAATTTCATAAGCTCAGCCCGAGATACTTTGGCCCATTTAAGGTGGTTGATAAGTTTGGGGAGGTTGCGTATAAGATCTCCTTGCCGACCAATGCTAGGATCCACTCCGACTTCCATGTGTCTCAATTGAAGAAGAAGATGGGCCCTTTGTCTCAGCTGCATGGCACATTGCCCACCATGGGTAACTCTACCTTCATTGAGCCGATTCAGATACTTGAACGCCGCTTGGTTAAACGCGGTAATCAGCCAGCCACCCAGGTTTTGGTCCATTGGTCGAACTCTTTTCCAGAGGATGCTACTTGGGAATTCCTTCACGATGTCCAGGAACGTTTTCCTCAATTCAAACCTTGAGGACAAGGTTATTTTAACTCGATTTGTCTGATGCATGATAGAAGAAAGTAAGAAAATAGGAAATAAATGCTGAGGTGTTAAATGAAATAAACATGTGCATGGGCGTGAAGTATGTTGCGAAGCTGAATACCAACACATAGCATAGAGTTTGTGATACGATCATGGAAGCCGTGCGTCAAGGATTTCAACTACAGTTGGATTCAACTGGAAATCGTCCTATTGAGATTACATCCGAAAGCTATGAAACTACCACCATTGTCTTCGTCTTGGAAACAGCTTCGCGTGGGTATCTTGCACATCCCAATCGGAGTCCGAATGAGGGAGTTATGGTGGTTTTACGGAAGTCGCGCAGAGAAGGCCGAGAGCTTCGGGAAAAACGCCCGACCGGGCGTTTTGCTTGTGAAAATCGCCCGGGGACAGAGAAAACGCCCGGGCCGGGCATTTTGGCATGTGAAAAACGCCCGACCGGGCGATTATGCCGCTTTTTTAGATTTTGTGGGCCAACTTTCTATTTTTGGACCCATAGTATAAATACCTCTTGATGTCATTTCTTTTCTTTAGATTTTGATGAAATTAGATGCTTGAGAGCTTTGTTTCCTCTTGGAGAGGGTTTCTATCCAATTCCTAGATTTAGGTTGCTTGAATCCATCAATTGCTAGTTCAAGCATGGGATTTCCATCAATTGATAGTTCAAGCATGGATCAAGTAGAGGTATGCTTTGAGGTTTGTGGTTCCCTTGAAGATCTAGCCATGGATGCATGTTAGTTATGTTGTAAGTGTCTTAGCTTGCTTCATCAATGACTATATATCTCAATTTCCACCCTATCCAATGTTATTTCCTTCTTTGTTTATCTTAGTTTCCTTATTTCTTGTTGGGTTGCCTTTATTGATACAATTGAAAATCTACTTCACAAAAATATTAGATCAATCACCTACAAATTGGGTAAATCCTTGGGAAATGGATCACAAAATACGTGGATCCATATCAGTTTGCTACATAGATCTTTAATTAGTTGTAAATGCAGCTATATAAGCTGTTTTCCATTTCATTTGTAAGCTCATGAATTCGAATTAATGCAAAATTCCCCAGCTTCTCCTCTCCTATCTTCTCCGTGTAGTTCAATTCGTGTGGGTGCAATTCCGGTGGCCGTTCTCTCTTCCAGCAACCCCAATTCTGCACCAACATTTGTGTGTGTTGTGCATCCACAATTTTTTCAAATTCAACTCTGTATAGATTACACCATTTCACCAAATGAAGGATTTGAAAGAATGGAATCAATTCCGATCACAATTTCAGTTGCATTTCTATTTGCAGTTAAATTACAATTACCAAACGAATCCTAATTAAAACTTCATAATATACTCTCAGTTCCATAATAAAATGGAGATGATGGAAGATTGCATAAATAATGTTATTGTACCGAAAACCCTCTCGATTTATCAATGTCTAGATTGCTATTTTATTCTCAATTTTTGTTTTGTAAGAACATCTTCAAGAGGAAAGGTAAATTGAAAGTATATGTTTCTCAAACTTTAAGGGAATAAGGTAAATTTAAAAAGGCAAACAAAATAAGTAGGAGTAATTTTTTACTTTTTGTATAAAAAAGAGATAGAAAAACATTTTTAAATTTGAAAAGGGTATAATACCTCTATTGAAAATTAAATTTTATAAAAAAATTAAATATAGTAGTTATTTCTCAATAACTATCCATTTAATTTAATAGATTCTCTTGGAGAAGGAAAAATAAAGGCCAATTTGAAAAAACCAAGGCAAAAAAAAGAAGGAAACAGTTTTCTTCTTTAATTACAATCAAGTGTATATTTTTTGATGTGGGAAATAATATCTCTAATTTATTAACACTGCGCCCATTTTGAAGCAAAATCTCAATATCACTCCATACAAAATCTAACTCGGAATTATTCAGATTTCAGAGACCTCACTTTCATAGCTTCTTCATTTGGTGTGTTTTTCTCCTCTTCTTCTTCTTCTTCTTCTTCTTCTTCTTCTTCTTCCTCCTCCGATTTACATCATGCTTGTTTACAAAGATCAGTACATGTATTACATCGATTTAGCCTAATGTTTCTTCATCGGATCTGATTATTGTTCAATTAGGCTGTAGAAACACGTTATAACCGATTCTCTGCCAAAACTGAATGCTTCTGTATGCTCATTTTGATTTACATTTCAGATAAATCTTAACTAAATTTCGGATCTTAATTTGTACAAGTTTTGTCAACATTAATCTTGAATAGTTTTGATGATGAACGCTATTGTTTCCTCCTACAGCCATACAAATCTTGAATAAACTGGTAGGTTTAGCTTTTATTTGGATTTTTGGATCTGATTCTCGTTCAATTAGGTTATTGAAACACGTTCTTAGCTCATTTTAGTGCTCTGCGTGGCCATTGAAGTGCAATTTCGTATCACATTTCTGTTTTTGTTCACTTAAATTTTTTGACATTTTATGTCTACATTCGAGAGGAGAAAATCTTGAATGGTTTTGATGTTGGCTTTATTAGTTTGTTCTTGAACACTATTGTTTCCTAATAACTGTTTGAGCATGTATGAATTCGGTTCGGATCGTTGACCCTTTTTAAAAATTCAGTAGCAGACTTATCCACTAATGGAGGATGACAAGAAGAGGAGGAAGAAGAACAAAAAGAAGAAGAATAAGCAAACAAACGAACCAACTGAAACCGACAAACTTGATGATAAGGAATCAACTTCTGATAGCCAGATAGGAGAGAAGTCTGATGTTAAAGTATCAGAGATTGCAGATGCGCCAAATGATGATATAGGGCACATAACTGCGGATGGGGATGGAGGTCTTGCCAATGGCACTGAAGTTGTAAGTTTGTTTGGATCTCCACATGTGATGTCATGGGTATCCATTATATCGAGTTGCTGAAAATGTGATTTTATTAAGTTTTTCATCTATCTTCTCTCAAACCAACTTTGTTTACAGATAAACCTGGCCGAAGTGGAGAAACAGAATTGTCTGGATAGAGAGGTAAGGACATGATTTTGCTTTCTATTGCTGTGAGTCACTTTCGTATGTGATTTCTTGTATTCAACATTTTTATTGAAGAACTGCTATCATACAGGGCATTCTTGAAGGAAAAGTTAACAAACTTCAGTCTGAAAAGGACGCTCAAGTACAGAAAGAGGTGGTCCGAACTTAGATGTTTTGATGTTTTAGTACTTTTGAAGTTTCATTTTTCTCTGTATCTAATCAGTGATCACTTAATTTGGTATATGTACATATGCTTGTCTTTTGTATTATCTCATGTAAAAATGTCCAGTTGATGAAGGAACAAGATGGATATTCACAAAAAGTAGTATTTGCATTTGGGTTACTTGTGAATGGAATTGTTTAGAGTTGTTATTATCTCTTTCAGTGGTATCCAATCCCTTATTCTTTTCTTGAGTTAATGACTATTTTTCTTTGCCAGGCTAGTCAAAGTGAAAAAATCAAGCTGTTAGATGACGAAAAGAACGCATTGGTGCAAAATGAGGTAGTGGAATTTTCACATAAATTAGCTTTCTTAATTATTTTTACTGTGGACGCGTTCAGTTTCAAACCTTTTTATTTAGACAAGAAACTCAATAGGGTAGTAGTATTTTGATCGTATTCTCTTTTACAGGCTAGGTTAAAGGAGAGACTAGCAGAGTTGGAAAAGGAAAACAATGCATTGATCCAGAAAGAGGTAATTTCATATTATAAAATTTAGGGATTTTGGTAAATTCGTTGAATTTCTTGTACTTACTCTGTTTTAATGTGTGATTTTTATAATTCTATGATAATTGATAGCCATTGATATAAATTTTGTGCTTGTTACAGGGTATCTGTGAAGGGGTTTAAGTTGAATTTGACATTTCATCTGGTTTATTTGGGGTTTCTGCAAGGATTTTAAACATTTTGATGTTTCCTTTTTTTAAATTTTAGGTTGGTCAGAAAATTTCTAAAATGAAGTCAAAAAGGGTTCCCGGGGGCCCCAGACAGAGGTGGGGTGACCTCTTAAAATCTTGTCTAGGGATTTTTTAAGATTGGGACTTTTTAGTGAATTATTATATTTTTATTGTTCAATTTTTTTTCTAATTGCCACAATCACTTCTTTAAATAAATTTCACTTCTTAAATTCTATATGCTGATTTAAAACTTTTCCATGCAGGCTGGTTTTGGGCCAAAGATGAATCAGTTGGTGGGGAGGGTTCATTATTAAATTTAAAAGTGGTAAAACTTTTCTTTGGGTTTACATAAAAATTTAAAGATAGTTTTCCAGCCACACTTGAATATTAGCTCTTTTCAAATTAGTAGAGTTGTTTCAGTATAAAATTACACTTCACCACAACAGGTGAGCCTAAAAAACATAAAAAAGATGGAAAGAGGGAATTCCTGGATGCAAAGAGGTTCACCTGTTTTTACTGACTGTTATACTTCAATGTGTTTTAGCTGTTGGTTCTAATTTTTTGCAAAGAAATGCCCCCACACCTGTAAATATAAGAAAGGGAAAAAATAGCCAAACCCTTCATTTTTAAATTAGTTTGGTAGCCGTGAAGCTGAAAGTTTCTGACTGTGGTTGTTTTAGTGATACATCAATCAGTGTCCACATTTTTACAAAAACCCCTTTCTCAAAAAGCACTAGACGAGATGGCATTTATCAACTTTTTTTTGTGTAAATATAAATTTAAAAAAAATTGCCCAGAACTTTAAAATTACTTTACTTAAACCCCAAACAATCACTTTTATATCAAAATGTCCGTCCTTTTTCCCCCTTAAATTGCAATAAAGTTTGCTGATAAATTCTAGATGTCAAGTACTGTTGCTTCATTGACTTGTCCATTGATCGTTCTTCCTTCCTTCCATGGCGAAAAGTTTAAAAGGGCATTTTTTTCATTTGGTTTAAAGTGACAGAACTCAAAAAGGGAATCTATTTCCACCCTGACCGCTGATAACACCAAATTAAGAGCTCAGGTACAACTGGGGAATGTTTTCTCATATTATTCTCCTGATCTACTGCTTTTTTTTAATAGTTTTTAAAATCAGTAGATTTATTAATTTGTTCCTTATGCTTTACCTAATGGCAGAGTAGTTTGGAAGAGAAAAGGCGACTTTTACTGGAACACTCTAATGCATGTAATGATCTTTTGAAAAGACTAACATTTTCATGTTTAGTTTAAAACCCCATAGTATTTGATAAATTTATTTTGTGGAATTCCCGTAAAATATAATGTTCTTTTTAACAAATGCCTAATTACTCATAAAAGTCCAATTTATTCTGATAATAGAAATTAAAATCAGAGTATTGCAGGTGGAGGAGCTGGAGCTATCCAGGGACACTCTCTTTAGCGAAACACAACAGTTGAAAAATTCGTTTCAAGTCTACAGTTACAGATTAATAACCTTGAGATGGACAAACAGGTAGCAACTAGCAAGATGTTTTCTCTAATCTTGCTACTCATTATCTGTTTCCTACCTTAGTATCTCAATTTTCAAGAAGAAGTCATTTTCTCACTTCGGTTCTGTAAATACTGTGTTTATTAGTGAACTTTTATTTTCTGATTCAGACTCTAGAAAATGGTCATGCAAACTACGAGGCAGAAGCTGCTAGTGCACTGGTTGAGAAATTGGTTGCAGAAAATGCAGAGCTTGTTGAAAAGGTGAGTTACCTATCTATCTGAAATTATGGCTATGGTTTCAGCCGTGGTAGGATAATTTACGTCTGTGGCTGTTGTTCAGGTTAGTGAATTGCATGCTGAGCTTGAACAGAGACGTGTAAGAACTGAACAATTTCCCAATGTTGGCTCAGTTCCCGGTGCTGTAAGTGCTCAATCTGCTGAAGTATCTGGTGCTAGTGAGACAATCACTGTCTCAGGCGGCATCAGTCTTTGGAAGATGTCATAGTCAAAGATGAGAGGATGACGAGCTTGTGACGTGGAAACCTGGTGTTGCAAATTCTTCAGAAATAATAGAGGAAAGGCGAAATCGTGCAAATTCCATTGGATGAGAATGAAGCAGTGAAGGAAAGTAATATGGATGCTGCTCAAAATGATGACAATGTGGATGTCTCGCTCACTGATTCACCGTTGGTTGGCGCTCCGTTCCGTTTGATATCATTTGTAGCTAGGTATGTTAGTGGAGCTGATTTAGTGAATGCCAACACTGGCTGATCAGACTAGGCAGACTGGAAACAGAGATTTTTGGAATAGATAGAGAGAATACAGCCATAGAAGTTTTCTAGAAAGAGCTAGTTATATTTATACAGTTTTCTGTTATGTAGATTAACAATGTAGATTGATTAACGATTGATAAAACTACTGTTACTGACTTGTTACATACGAATATTTAATATAGAAATTGAATTGAGAAAATGTCAATGATGGTTACTGTGTTCTAAGCAAATCAAGAATCTTTCCAGTTTATTGGTGTAAAATGATCAGATAATAACTAACACTACCATGAACTCAGGTGGGGATGATCATCAGATATTAGAGAGAGAGAAAAAAAGATAAAAGTGGGTAAAATATTAGAGGTTTAAGTAGAAAAAGAATAGGGCAGTAGAAAGGTGAAGAAAAAGAATAAAATAAAGTAGGAGAAAGAATAGAATAGAATAAAATAAAATAAAATAAAATAAAATAAAAAATTGTGTTTGATTTTGCTAAAAAATGATATATACCAAAGGAATATGAGTAGCTTATGGTGAGGTATGAAGTATGTAATAAATTGGAATTAACTTTCCATTTGTATGCGAGACTAATTTTAGTGGGTGAACAAATAAAAATATGAGATTATTTTTTATCGACGGAGAAAGTATTATTTTTAAATTTACATATAAATATAAAAGTAAAATAAATAATGAATCAAAATAGATTTTCACTTAATAAAAATTTGAAAAAAATTACTAACGAAAATTGAGAACTAAATAACAGAATTAACTTATTTTGAGTCAATCCCATAGAATCTCGAGTTAATTTTGGTTCAACCTTATTGAGTTGTCGATTGGTTTAAGGTCAATCGGATTCATAAACTTCTAATCATAACTCTATCACATTATCGAGCTATTCGGGCCAATTCGTGAGGTTTCGACGAATTGATATCCACGGTTGTGTTTGTATAGAGATCGATCGGGCCTCTTCACGCAACGGAGTATGTTAACGCCAATTTGTGGGGTTCATGCTCAACTATACCAATCAATATTCCATGTGTTTTTATATATCTGTTGATAATTAGTGTCAAAATAGGATGCAACTATTACTTCTCACAAATGTTCATTAGATTGCTATTATCATTAACTAGTATCAGTATCTTACAGGTGTGATCACCCATTTTATTTTATTCGCATTAATTTTTAATTATTAATTAAATAAAATTAAAATAAGTTTAGAAATAAAGTAATACGGACACTCATGTTGATTAGAATGTTGGATCACAATTACTAAGAAAGTGGTCATACATAAACAACATATACATCTTATCTTTAAATTATACTCCAATAAATTAAAGTAATATTATATAAATAATTCTTATTTTGATTTTGGTTTAATTTTGAAAAACAAAGCCACTTGATCCATATCATTCGAATTTTTTGAAATTAAATTTGAGTTGAAATGGAATTTTTTTTTCAAAAGTGAACTATATTTAACATTTGATATTCTTATTTAATTTTTAAACTGAATTTTAGTGTCCAAGTCTATTAATAATTCAATAACACATCCAAACTTTGCAAAAACCAACTAAAATAATTCGTAGATAACAATCTGCAATAGAATAAAAATTATTCCTACACAAAGTATCCACATCATATATTATACTAATTGTAGCATCATTTGTACTAAAATGTAGAAGGCATATTTCATGGGAATTCAGTTGCAAAGATTTAGGAATGGGAAGTGTGAAACTTCATTTCCACGTTAGATTTTCAAAAATAAATACATGGACATTTCTGATTTTTTCCCAAAATTAAAGCTGATGCTTGTTTACCGGAAAGTTATGGCAGAATTTCCGGCAATCAAAACAACGTCATTTATAGTAAACGAATTAATTTGCTTGTAAATACACAAACATTTAAGATATTCTATTTTTTCCCCTTAACTTTTAAAACTTTCTTGCATTTCCCCAAACTTTCTTAGCTAAATTCAATGTCTCCATGTTCATGCAAAATACTCTCTCCGTCCACAATTAAGAGTCTCATTTTTAAATGACACGGGGTTTTAAGAAATGTTAAGAAAAGTATGGAAGAAAGTTATGGAATAGGGGTCCCACTTGTATATATTAGTTTTAAATGATATGTGAGTGGAATGAGTTAGTGGAATGTGGGGTCTTTTTACCACTTAGGCTCGTTTTTGTAGCATGGATTGGATATAACATGATAGATAATTTGGGATAAAATTTTCGGGCCAAAAGCAGGATAGTGTATGGATATGGTTTTTATGATGTTGTTTTGTAGATTGGATTATTTTTAAGGTTAAGGTATGCAATGACAAAGTTGCCCTTCCTATAAATATTCTTATTTAGAAAAGAATTAGAAAAGTGTAACCGAAAATTCATCAAGATTGTTCTGCAATTCATCTTTGATTCTATTTTCCAACCCAAACTTCATCAAGGATCTTATATTCTCGAAATAAAAAAATTCCCCAAAAAAAAACCCAAAAATTACTAAGAACCAATTAATAAACATAAAACTTAGCTAAATTAATTCATAGAAAATTAACATAGAAGTCAAATATAACAAGCAACACGAAAAATTGATGCAAATATAGGTACAATTTTTTAGCAAGAATTAGATAAGGGAAAGGCTTGTTTTCGAAGATGATATGGCGCAAAGGTTGCAGTTACGTTGGGGAGGCTCACATAGAGAAGAAAATGGAGGGGAGTAAGGAGGCTGGAATCTCCTTTGGAAATTCATCACCCCGGATTTTGCAAATTTCCAATTTGAGAATGAAACCGTAAAATCGACTCACAAACTCGGGGAACGAACACAGGAAATTTTCGAGCAACGCCGCCACCACTACAGCCGGTCACAAACGACGGCGGATGAGGCATCAACGACGGTGGCGGATTCGTTGGGATCTACAACTTGGTGGTCGAGGCCCATCGCCGCCATTACCGTCGGGCCATGGTACGGATGAAGGCGAGGAGATATGAAGGAGAGAGGGTTGCTGCGTAGAAGTAGCGGGTGGCGGAGAAATCATTTGGGAGAGAAAGGAGGAAAGAGAAAACTCGAAAAGGGTAGGAGGTAAGAGAAAGGGGTAGGAGGCGGAAACCTGCAAACGGCATAAACCCATAAAATTTTTGGGATTAATTAACCAAGCCCAACAAGGTGAAAAATAGCATTATTCAGCGGGCCTAGGGGTCATTTTTCGGGCCTTAGATTGCATTTATCAAGCTACAAAACAGAGGTTTAATCCGATAATAAACCTTTTCCATAGAAATCCAGTCTATAAAACGGACCCTTAGGTAATATAATCGGACTCTTATTCGTGGACGGACCAAAATGAAAAACGGACTCTTATTCATGGATATAAGTATTATAAATAATTCATTCTCCTAGGGAAATGTATTTAAAAAAGTATTATACATTTTTTTTTTCATTTTAGAGATATCTTTACCTCTTTAGGAGATATGACTTCTAAATATAAAATGGATTTTGGTGTACAGTAGGAGATGCTTAGTTATTTCACATTTGAAATTATGCTTTTTGATTCGCCAAAATAAAAGAAATTACTTTGCCCAACACACGGGATGCAAACTAATTTATTCAACTGTCCGACTGCAAAGCAGACGTAGTCAAGCTTCTTGTGGTATGGCAAAGTTGAGGAATTTTTAATCACTCTTTGACTTTGACGGAATGGGTGTTCAGAGCATTAGCTCTAAACTTTGTTGAGTAGTGGTATTAGATGGTGCACGATTTTTGGAGTGGGTTGTTGGTTCATTTGGAGGAGAAGGTGCCAATTTATTTTTAAAGGAAAAACGGTAAGTCCGGAAGGAATTATGGCTCAAATTATGAACATGGCCAAGACAATTGGGGAGCTCAGCTTGACAAATGGTATACGCATTGGAGCCGCACGTACGCCTATGCTGATTGGATGGCATCCTCCACACGATCAAGTTGAATACAGATGCTTCCATCGAAGGGGGCCTTGGACGAGCTTTTGGCGGGGCTTTTCGAGATGAGAGGATTGGAGACTTGGATTTGTTGTTAATATTAGGAGCTGCTCCATCTTGATGGCGGAAATTTGTGCATCTTCTATGGATTAGAGCTGGCCAAGGCTCGAGGATTTCGAAGCTAGAGGTGGAGAGTGACAGCTTTGTTGGTGTGTCAATGATTATGGGTAGGTTCGAGATCTCAACCAATTGTCGCTTTAGTACAAAGGATACAGTGACACTCTTCAAGACTTTGACTCAGTCGTGGTTTGGCATGTATTGCAGCAGATTTTAGTCCCATTTTGCTTATAACTTTTCTAGAGGAGTAAATGTTTTAGATACTCCGCCATTGGGGTTACGTAGTTGGTTGATCAATGATAGCATAGGTGTTTCTTACATCCAAACTAATTTATTAAAACCAAGTCCGATTTTTTTTATTCCTTTTCCCCCTTTAAAAAAATGAGTGGTGAGTGAGATTGAAGACTATTGTAGAACCCTTTTTCCATTTTTTATTATTAGCAGGGGGGTCCATGCATTGTTGGATTACAAAATTCCCCAAAAAACCCTTAATTCTTCAACTCTATTAAATGATAACAGTATCCATAGTAACACAATTAAGTACTAAAGCCAAAAAGATACAAATCCCAGCTGAAGAAAATAAAGTGCAATTACTTGTAAAATTTAAAACCCAGTATCTGGCTTCTTGACATTGCCTCTGTACCCTTTTTCTCCAAAACCCTTTGGGGAAGTATCACATCCCTTTTTTTCCTCCCCGGCTTGCGGGTTTTTCCCTCCTGACAAAAGCTGCAATCTAAAATTTACCACCAAAAAATTAAACTTGGCATCTCTCTTTCTCATTATATATAGCACATAACTAAGCCTAGACTTTTATTTTCACCATCTACTACTGATCAGTAATTAAAAGCACTTTCCATATCTTACATACATTGATAAGTAAACCAAGTTGTAGACACTGTATAAAAAACCCGGGAAATTTATGGAATCCAAGAAACAAACCTCAGCAGCACTTATTTTATCAGGTGAAAACATGCCCAAGTCCCTTTCCTTAATTCATCTTAGCAGTACAAACCTGCCCAAAATAAATGGAGAAAAAATTATAATATCATCCCAGAAAAATCATTACAAAACATTCAGGAATAGGATGTTCATCCTTTTAAAAGCATTTAGTGAATGCTGATAAAATTTTTCTCAAATACTAACCTGAAAAACAAGTCTCTTCTGGCGCCTATCAGGCAAAGGAAATTCTATTTTACGATCAAGTCTACCAGGACGGAGAAGTGCAGGGTCCAAAGTGTCCGCACGATTAGTGGCCATGATGACCTTTACATTCACAGTTTGATCGAAGCCATCCATCTACCCAAAGCATAGATCAATGCACATAGATTAAGAAAACTGAGGAATTAAAATACTACCGCCAGTCCACCACTATTACAACTAATAACGATAACAATTATTAAAGGTGCACGCGCCCTTGAACTATATTGCTATAGGCACTACGCAAAAGGCACGCGGCGTGCGTTTAACAACAGTGGTGATAGAAGTATAATACCCCAAGTTCATTGTACAGGACATCATTAACTTATTAAGTTAGTGTATATACAGAACTTCAAATCAAAAGTGCTATCATGAAAGACTTGCTCTAAGTTAGATACCTGATTTAGAAGTTCCATAAGAATCCTCTGAACCTCTCTATCAGCTCCAGTTTGGGCATCAAAACGGGCTGTTGCAATGGCATCTACCTCATCTATAAAGATAATTGCAGGTGCATTCTCCTTCGCCAGACGAAATACATCACGGACCATTCTAGGCCCCTAATTTCCAACAGCAACATTACCATATTAGTTAATAATGCATACATCAATTGTTGAAATGGAAAGCAAAAAAATAAAGACTTTCAATATCACATTGAACCAAACTATAAGAAAGGGCTAAAATTCTTAAAAGTACCTCTCCAAGATATTTTTGAACAAACTCCGAACCCACAACTCTAATGAAAGCTGCAGTTGTGTGGTTTGCTACAGCCTTTGCAAGCATGGTCTTCCCTGTACCAGGAGGGCCATAAAGTAACACACCACGAGGAGGATCAATACCAATCTGCTTGTACAGTTCGTGGTGAGTGAGAGGTAACTCAACAGCTTCACGAATCTCTTGCTTTTGAATATCACATCCACCAATATCCTGATTACGTAATAAACAGGAAGATGTCATTTGAGAACATTGTTGAAGCATAGAAGCTAGAATGGAAAGAGGCAGCCATTAATTATAAAAAGTGTCAAAGTATCTTACTGTTAAAAAAGTGTTACAGCCAATAGCTATTTGATCTTACAATTCTCAATCCTAAATATAAGACTTCATAAACAGAATGAAGTAACAAGTTTTTCAGTTCTAAACTGTCCAGTCAAAAGTGTTTAAGAACTAAGAATCTGATTAAGTCTAAATTGTATTATCTGAAAGGCTCAATTATAGTGTTATCACATTTTTTTGATGTTGTAAAGGGAGTTCCCTGACCTAATTGTACAACACTCAAACAATACCAATTCCACCAGTTAAGAAAAATTAATCAAACAGGATAGCCCTAATTCACCAATCAACCCCTCAAAATTAAAACTCAACATGAAAACCAACATAACAGCAGAAGATACTGACAGTGTATGTGACATCAGGCTTCTCAGATTGGCTGAGAAGCGAGATGCTGGAGTCAGCTTCCGGGGGCAGGACATCGACCAAGGCGTTGGAATGGCGGTGGAGCGCGACGGAGGCAGAGGGTTTGAGTAGTTCGCGGTTGATGGTGCTCAGGATCCGGACGTAGTAATTCGAGCCGGTGGTGGAGCCGACGATGCCGTTGTTCTGATCAACCATCTCCATGAATTGGCCGATAACCAAGGGCACGGATTGAATCCGCTTCACTTCCTCCTGCGCCCTAAGAAGCTCCCGCTTTAGGTTTTTCAATTCGTCCTTGACGTACTCCTCCTGAATATCGATGAATTCGATCTGCCGCTGCAAGGATTTAAGCCGTCCGTACAAATCTTCATCGTCGACGGCGGGAACATCCGATTTGACGGCCGGATAAGACGGCGGAGGTTCGGAGATCGGTACAGGCTTAGGATCGAGCACCATTGCCGAAGCTGCCATTGCTTCTGCTCTGCAATTAGGGTTATGTTTCAAAATTGGATTTGGTACTTCTCTTTTAGAAATGATGACTTGATGCAGACGAAATCAATGGGAGGTGAAGGTATTTATAGGATTTGGGCCCTATATATGGGCCTCTGCTTCTTCTATATTTATCTCTTAAAAATATGTTAAGTTTCTATTTTAATTAAGGAAATTTTTGAATAAAACTATTCATTTATAATTAATATCATTAGAATTAACACTTTACTAATACTCTATAAATAAAAATTATCAATAATGTGAGCTACTAACACTAGGATTAGACTTTGCCCCCTTTTTGTTATAAACTTATTATCAAAGAATGAAATTTTAACAAATCAAAAGAAAAATAGTGAAATTTTATGTGATCAATGCAATTGAACTTAAATCAGAGCTGCATCACTCCAATGTTGATAATAATTTGAAAGGGCCTCTCTTGATAACCAGCATATACAGCAATCGGATTTCCCATTAAATAAACAAAAGATAAATTAGCCTTGAGACAGTTCTAACAATAATAAAGCAATTCAACATATATATACACTGCCATATATACCAGTTGCTACTTAATCAAGATTTTAACTAGTACAACTTTAGTAGTACTTCGTTACATGTCCCACTTTATAACACTGACTTCAAACTTTATACTGTATAAAAGATTAAGTGAAAGAAATTAACATAATATACTTTTATTAGTATCTATCTATACATATATAAAAGGCGAATTTTGATCTTCTTTTGAAATATTTATAAGTTTTGTCCTCATTTGGGAATATTAATAAGATATGGAATCAATTTGAATATTCATGAAATAACTAATTCCTTCCCATGGCTATTACATGCAGAAACATATAGTTATCACCATATTGTATATATGTATTTACATTACATTGTCACCACACCAAAGAGAACAATTTGTGCATTATTTTTCAAAAACGTCTAAAATTCCACCTCAAAAAAATATTTCCAAGTGTTAAGGACCAAAAATGATAGTTTGGGAAAGTTCACGACCTAAAAAAAATGTCCCCTCAAAAATCTAAATAAATGACATAAAAGGCAAGTTTTAGCCTTATTTTGAAATGTTTATAAGCTATGAGATGAATTTCAATATATATAAAATATTTTATAATCAATGTAGAAATGAATGAAATTATACTACGGCCAATATAATAGATGCTAAATATGAATATAGCTACGTGATTTCAGTTACAATGTAAGAGTGATGAGCGTTGAAACTCATTTTAATTTGGCCGTTACTTTTTTTTTTAATTAACTTGGCATTCAATCCACAAACAATATAATTTAGGGGTGTCGAAACGGGTAGCGGGTATTGGGAAACCATCAACCCGACCCGCTATCCGCCGGGTAATGGGTACCCGCTACCTAACGACAATGGGAAACGGGGCGGGATCGGGTAGTTTGTTTAAATTTTAGCGGGTATGGGTATACCCGCTACCCGCTCGGGTATACCCGGCTAACCCGATAATACCCGTTATTTATAGGGGTTTGAAATATTTGATTTTAGTTAATTAGCTTCAAATCCATATATACTCCCCGATGATACACTTTATCTCCAATTATTTATCCGCTACCAAACGAAGGATTGCAAGGTTGGTGAAAGTGAAACTTTTATTAGTTTAGTGTCTTTATATTAAAGATTTAAAATTTATAGACTTTTAGTTGAAGTTATATACATTTAGACTTTTGATGAAAGTGAATTATTTTTTATTTTATATTAGACTTTTGAATGGTGATTTAATTTTAGACATGCTTGATGTTTCTATCATATTTGCTTATTTGAAATTTGGATTTGCATTATATTTCATACATAGTCATATTATATTTAAGAGATGAGAAATCATCATATTTGTGCATAGTTAATAGTTGAAAATTATGCAAATACAACAAAGTAAAAAAAATATAAATCTAAAAGCGCAGTGTAGCAACTAGCAACAATCCCAAAATTCATTCTATAATTTCAAATATGTACAAAAAATTATTGTATTAGATGACTAGCATTGATGATAAGTGAAAACTAAAAGCATAATACCGTTGAATAATATAATACACAATTCAAATTATGTGTGCGGGTTTGGGTACCCGCAACTGCGGGTTTGGGATACCCGATGCGGGTATGGGGTTACCCGTTTAACTATACGGGTCGGGATTGGGTAGTATAATATTGAAGTTTTCGGGTACGGGTACCCGCAAAATCGGGTTTGGGTACCCGCGGGTACCCGTTTCGACACCCCTATTCAATATATAACAAATGCCCATTATTCAACCATTGGATCCTTGAGTTGGATGGTTGTGATCAATGCATTATTAGTCTATAATGTTGCATTATTAGCCGTTGTGCATTATTAGAATGAAAATGTGCATTATTAGTCTATAATGTTGCATTATTAGCCGCTGTGCATTATTAGAATGAAAATGTGCATTATTAAATGACATGTGACATTAATCTAACCGTCAGATGACAAAATCGTGGGGCTAGGATTAAGAAGGAAAAAGGACAAAAGATATGAAAAGGATTTGAATACATCCATATATATATATATATATATATATATATATATATAGGTTTGTGTTAAAATGACAACCCCTCTTAAAATGACAACGTGACACCGCTTATACAACAACATTATAAACACTACACAACAATATTACAAACACTACATAGCAATCTATAGATTGTTGTATAGTGTGTCGATATTGTTGTTCAAGAAAAATTGTTGTTTAAAGACCAGCACATTGCTGCCCGTCTTTTTCCAGATTTTTTTTTTTTTTTTGCCACGTGACATCTTATTATTCGTCCACGTGTACAAATGATTGGCTAGAAATGGTGGTATGGTGTTATTTTAAGGGGTGGTGGCACCCTAACATGCCCATATATATATATATATATATATATATATATATATATATATATGTGATCAATGTCGAACCAATTTTAAAGACCGAACTAGAGACCAAATCTGGGCCACTAGATCTAGTTTTTTTGATGAGATGTGCTGCTGTGAAAATTTTTTCTGCTTCATTACTAGCCCATTTTACTTCATTGTATAGGTTTATTACTTCATTTTGTACATAATACCTTGAAACTACAACATGTTTTTACTTGTTTCCAGTAAGTTTTGAAATGATTCAACATATGCTTCATTCAAATTCATTGACGTGGGTTTTTGCTTGATTAACATTTAAAAATGCAATTTATTCAAGTGAGTTTATTACTTCATTCAGAAACGTTATTACTTCATTGGATAAGATTTTTACTTCATTCCAGTAGGACTTCAAATGCTTCTACACATACTTCATTCCAATAATTTATTACATTATTTCATGTGTGTGTTAAACCATATTAGCGTCATGGCGGTGGTGATAGATATTGTAGAGAGAAAGAACGGCACGCGACGGCAAAACCACATTTACGTACTGGAATGAAGTAAAAACCTACTGGAATGAAGTAAAAACCTACTAGAATGAAGTAAAAACCTACTAGAATGAAGTAATATATTCTGGAACGAAGTTAAATCTTCGTAACATGTTATTATGACTTATTTACCTTCGGATGAATTAAAATAGGCTCGTGATGAAGGCGAAAATAATTTATATCTGTATCTTATCCATAAAAAACTAGATCTAAAAGCCCTAATTTGGTAGGGTTCGGTGGTTCGGTCTTTAAGAGTGGATTTGTGGATAATGGGACTCTCTCTCTCTCTCTCTATATATATATATATAGGTTTGTGTTAAAATGACAACGTGACAACGTTTATACAACAATATTATAAACGCTACACAACAATATTACAAACACTACACAACAATCTATAGATTGTTGTATAGTGGTCAATATGGATATTGCTGTTCAAGAAAAATTGTTGTACAAAGACCAGCATATTGTTGCCCGTCTTTTTCCAGATTTTTTTTTTGCCACGTGGCAGTTTATTATTCGTCCATGTGTACAAATGATTGGCTAGAAATGGTGGTATGGTGTTATTTTAAGGGGTGGTGGCACCATTAACATGCCCATATATATATATATATATATATATATATATATATATATAGGGGTGCACTATGGTGCCACCATAGATAGGATAACACCATACCACCAATATAGTCCGTTAGATCTCATTTATGGACGCCTAGGATTATGTTTCGTGAAAAAACACGGGTTTGCAGTCTACTGTATTAGATATTGTAGTCTACTGTATTAGATATTGCAGTCGTGGTAAACTGCAATATTGTTGTGGTAAGATTGCAATATTCAATGAACATCACTGCAATCCGGTAACGTAAAATTAGAAATTTCCTATTTTACCCCTCCGTGTTTTTACACATGGCAGCATGACAAGCACACGATTTTCAGATCCAATGGCCTAAAATGGTGGTATGGTGTTACAATAAATAGGGTTGTCATCTTAGTACATCCCTATATCCATTTTAGGCCATTGGATCTGAAAATCGTGTGTTTGTCATGCCGCCACGTGTAAAAACACGAAGGGGCAAAATAGGAAATTTCTAATTTTACGTTGCAGATTAACGTCTTGTTCATTGAATATTGCAGTCTTACCACAACAATATTGCAGATTTACCACGACTTGCAATATCTAATACTGATGGGCTGCAATATCTATCTGATAAACTGCAAACCCGTGTTTTTTTCACGAAACTTAATCCTAGGCGTCCATAGATGAGATCTAACGGACTATATTGGTGGTATGATGTTATTTTAACTATGGTGGCACCCTATATGGTGCAGCCCTATATATATATATATATATATATATAGGATTGTGTTAAAATGACAACACCTCTTAAAGTAACACCATACCACCATTCCTAACCAATCATTTGTACATGTGGACGAATAATAAGCTGCACATGTGGCAATCATAAAAATTGCTCAAGGATAAATTTTCACGGACTGCAATATCCAATACACTAGGCGCAATTTTTCCCGATTTGCAATATCCAATACGCTAGGCTGCAATCTATAGATTGCGAGTCTAGCGTTTATACTATTGCAGGTCTAGCATATATAATATTGCAGTCTAGCATGGTGTCACGAGTATCATTTTAAGAGTGTTGTCATTTTAACGCACCCCTATATATATAGATTGCAGTCTAGCGTTTATACTATTGCAGTCTAGCATATATAATATTGCAGTCTAGCATGGTGTCACAGTGTCATTTTAAGAGTGTTGTCATTTTAACGCACCCCTATATATATATATATATATATATATATTCAAATTTATTCTTCAATTTAACCTTTCATTCTCTGTATTGATTATGACATGGAACTATACGATCCGTACTTTAAAAAATAAACATATCGATCATAGAAGCAAATATACTATTTTTTAATGTGCATCAAAATTGCACCTAGCTTATAATTAAACAAAAATTAATACTTCCAAGAAGAAAAGAAAGTACAAATATTAAGTTATATCTTATTATAAGAAATAAAATGTGTCCCCTATAACGTCTTGATCCCACCAATCAATGAAATTAATTATTCAGTTTTTTTAACATTTTTTTATTTATTTATAGGTTTTGATTGTAGGAAGTTAATTCCATTTATTTTAATTATAAGTGGAGGAAGTGAAAGGGACTTCTATTTTTCTACTATAAATATACGGTATTTGATAGCTTATAATCCATACATTTCTCTCTTTTTTCTCATTACATTCTTTGTTGATTTTTTTGTACAGATATGATCCGATTTTAGGTATTCTCTTGGATCTCCATCGATATTGTTTTAATATGAAGTTAGTTTTCTATATGATGATCTCCATCGGAGTATTATCTATCGTTTAGTTATATTTTATTACTATATATTGCATGCCTATTTTTTAAATTTGTTGTTATTAAGTGTGTTGTATATAACAAAATAGTCATAAGTTAAAGTGGTCTAATATTGATTTAAAATCTATTTATTTACATTATACAAATTCTCATAAGTTAAAGTGGTCTAGTATTGATTTAAAACCTATTTATTTACATTATACAATTTTTATATAGAAAGTAGTTCGTGAGATGTTATTGTTTTGACTGATTCTAATATATATATTTTATATTATTATGTTATATTTATTTGAGCATTAAATTAATGTTGTAACTATTATAACTAGGATATTTTGTTATAGGAGATGTGAGTGGATTTATTTTTTTCTTCTTAGAGCTTAATCAAATGATGTTTCAAATATCTCAATTCATATATTGTAAATTAGAGCTCTCCAAATTTTTATAATTTATTATTATTTATTTCAAGTTTATGGTATGTTTTAGTTGTATAATTCATAGTTATTTTATTTACAATTTTCATATAATGATATTGTTTCTAATTTTATTAATTAATTTACAATCTAAAATCAATGTTATTAAAATATTATAATTTGTGCATCGCACAAGTGTGGTATTAGTTAATTTTATAATATGCAAGTAAAATGAGTTATAACTTTAACACATCCACAACGGTTGTCTTTCATGACACTGATGTTCCGTGCTCAAGAAAGTTCCGCCATGAAGAGTTTATTTGTGCTATATTTTCCTTTGGCTATTTATAATTTTGTAGGTTTCACAACTAATACACATGTTTAGGCTATCTCAAACCATTTATATCACAAACTCATTTTTAAATATACATTACATCGAAATATAATTATTCCAATCATTTACATTAAATTCAAAATTTACACCATTTTTGAATTTTTGTCTCACAAAATTTTTACAGTAATACCATGTATGATGTTGTTCCATAGAAAAATCCAAAAATGGGTTTAAATTTGGTACTAATATATGTTTAAAGATACACCAAAAGTCATTTTTTATGTATGGTTGGAAATGCTCTTAGTCAAATTAGTTCGGAGGTGGTATTGGGTTTGAACCTAGCCAACTACAAACCATGTTTTTAATTTTATTCTGTTTGGTTTTAGTTTTTTTTCCCTATTTTTTTGCTTTCTTTCGCATTTTTGCTTTTTGAAATACTATGAATTAAATTTATTAAAATATATATTAAATGAAGGTAGTGTTTATGGAAAATTAATTTGATTGGATTTCATAAAATCAAATTGAAATAAAAATATGAAATCCACAAATAGTTAAGAATTAATGGTTAATTGTAAAGTGATGAATATGGTAGAAAGCACTATGAGTTCATGAATAACGTAGTGAATGAATGGTTTAAGGAATATGGTTGTGGATGCTCTTTAATGGAATGTGGAGTCCGGCCCCGGTTAGGGTTGTCACTCCGACCATCAATCCTCACTAACCAGAATAAAATAACCATTAATCCGCAAATTCGGTCGAGCAGGATTAGTCGGATTCTGCCAAAGGCGAGTTCAGTACACCTGTGATTAGGGATGTCAACGTAGCCCGTAGCCCGTGGGCTGGCCCGAATAGCCCGCCAAATTTATAGGGTTAGGGCTGGAAATTTCTAGCCCGATAAAATCAAAACCCAATTAGCCCGCACTCGATTAACCCGCAACCCGTTAGGGCCAGATCCGAAAATCCGATGGACTAGCCCGAAAACCCGATAAAATTTCTATTATTCTATATTTTTTACTCCTAATTCAACACTTCATTAATTAATTTTAACTAAAAATAACTTTTATTTTTATATTAAATATACAAATCATATATTAAATTTTTATTAATATAATAATTGATAAATAAATTAAAAACTTCACATTCACTAAAAAAATATTTAAATTTCTAAAACATGCATTAAAATTCCACGAAATATCTCAAATATTAGTATTTGATCATGTTTATGATTGAGTTTAAGCACATATCTCATATATATCATAATAAAATGTTTTCATTGTATGAATATTTGTCATTTTAATCATTATTTATTGAATTGATCGCATATTAATATTATTGGCAGCAACCCGATTAACCCGCTGGGCTAGCCCGAAACCTGAGCTTTTAGGGTTAGGGTCGAACTTTTATAACCCGAAAGATATCACAACCCGACTAACCCGTGCCCGATTGACCCGCAACCCGAGTAGGACCGGCCCAAAACCCGACGGGCCAGCCCGACTAACATCCCTACCTGTGATCAAACCAAAATAAAAAATAAAAAATCAACCCTTAATTTGGTCGTTTAAATTAGGGACAACAGGAAATTCTGCAAATACACATCCTAATATCCTAGCTTTAGTCAAGGATCATCCATCTGTGATCTGCCCCACAACCATTTGCAACTTCCCACTTGAATTAATATGTACACCACACATTGGGGTGCAATATAGCCTCAAAAATTGCCCATTGCAAAAAAAGAAAAACAACTTGTTCAACGTCCTCAGCCCTCAAACAAAAATCTCAGGTCTTCCATTGAGAGGCGAGCACCGTGGCTACCACTTTGATCTTCCCCAAACGCCGATGCAACCATCTTTCTCTTGTCATCCTGAAAACGCATCCACAATCCTTATAACCCCAACCCGAAATTCACAAACATCAACAAGGCATGAGGAAGTACCTGAAGACTCAGGATGCGATCTTCAACTGTGTCCTTGACAGTTAACCGTGATACAGTAACTGTACGAGTCTGCCCTATTCTGTGAGCTCTATCAACAGCCTGATCCTCTGTTGTCGGATTCCACCAAAGATCCAAGAGAATTACACGGCACGCAGCAACCATGTTGAGTCCTAGATTCCCGGCTTTTAAAGACATTAACATGACATCAACCTGCAGAGTTGGACAACAGCAACTTATAATTTAAAGAATACTCCCTCAGTCTCCTAAAAAAAAAAACTTTTGAAATGACATAGGTTTTAATGTAAAATTGGTCAAAGAGATAGAAAGAAAAGTGTGTTAGTGGAAAATGGGTATCACCTCATTAGAGAGAAAATTTCCCTTAAATGGAAAGTTTCTATTTTTAGAGGACTGACCAAAAGGAATGAGTTTCTATTTTTGGGGGACGGGGGGAGTATAACAAAGCAACTATTACAAGAAACAAAACTGGAGGATTCTAAAAAAAATAAGCCAGATATCAAAAGAAATGGTATGGGGATCCCCACCTCGGGGTCAGTGTTAAAATTTTTAGGCCTTGTCTCGAGAACATTGACATAGTACCATCAAGCCCGATAACTGATAGGGTTGTTTTTCAGGACATTCGACTAAGTCTAGCATGCTAGTCCATTGTGAAAACAATAGCCTTTTCAGGTGCTACACTTGCTGCCCAAACTCATGATCAGATGCAGAAACATCCTCAAAATAAAAAAATCCTGCACTCTGAACTCTGGCCTTTTTATATGCATGACTTGAGAATTTCAAGAGCGGACTTGATCTTTGATGATACGTAAGTTTCTTTAGAACTGCAGATTCACACCAGTTCTATGAACAGGGCTATCACCATCCACATCAACACACAGGCATCTCCTCAGAGTGGATCTTTAAAAAAACATCGGCACCAGGTTTTTTTTACATTGATGGGCAGGACATGTATTGTCTTCACCAGTTAACTGATCAAACACATTGATAAAGAAAAACGGCCCACACATTGTGACCACTGCATTTTCAGGGGGATCCTGTAGCACATAAAATGTATACATCAAATCCTTATAACCACAGCACCATGAAAAAAAAAATTAACCCTCAGATATTTAATCCCAAACAATATAATTTTCCAGTCCCTTCCCTTATATGGACAAAATTTATCCGCAAATCAACATTAAACGCGTTTTTTGTTAATTAAACCAAAAAATTGAAGAATTTGTGATGAATAAGGGAAAAAGAGGATCCCTAATGAAGATAACTCATAGGTACTACTTTTTTTTCTTCTGATAATCAAGTCAATTTTTTGGTATGAAACATATAATTGGGATTACTTTAGGCAATCCGTTGCTACAATTAATTTTGGGCAGGTTATGTTAGCAGGGAGCAATACTTGAAGATCTCATGCTTAATCAAACCCCGACTTTTGAAAAAATGACAGTTACCAAGAGATCAAATTAAGCAGCAATCAAAAGAAGTACAGAAAAGAGTGTACTTTGCACACAAGACATATGGCCAGGGAAGCTTCCAATGGTTTCAATAAATTAACTAGTAGTTCTCTGGGAAGAATCTTAGCCATCTCAGACGAATCCTTTCCAACAGGATCTGAGCTGAGCCCTTTGACAAGTAATGGGTGATCACAAGCTTGGCGAAGACGCAAAAGCATCAATAGGATATTTGCATAATTTTGACTGACGGTACCAGCAGCAGCATAAGCCTGCAAATATCAAAACCACAGCTCTTGTAACATATTGCAATCTCAACAATGACATGTTTTTCACATTTCAAGTTCTGGAAACATAATTCCCTTTTCACTATTATGGGGCATTTCTCTACAAATCCAGTGCAAGAACCAGATCCAGAATCAGTAAAACTGAAATTTTCTTGTACTAGTAGTATTCAGTACTTAAAAAGCATGCTAGTGGAATGCTGCATGAAGTTTTCCCTATTTTGATTCAGCCTTCTCCTTGCTTAAACATCTGAAGCCAATTTATAGGTGTATGTAATTGGTGGCTGTTCAGACTTCAGTTCATAAGGTAGATACTCAATAGTTCTAAACTAGCACAAGGAAATAAAATCCTCGAGATAGCAATGGTTACAACATCAAATCATTAATGCAAACAATAACCAGATATCAAACTAAGAAGTAACCACCCTGTAAACCAGAGTAGTTTAAAAAAGATAGTATCCGCAGCAACAGCAACTGCAAATACAGGTTTTCATTATACAGGTATTGCAAGGTGCTAGCAACTGACTTCTATCATGGACAAGACTGGTAGACCAAGTCTAGGAAACTATAGCGGTAAGAGAAAACTTGACAAAGAAATTAACACATGAACTGATGAAATACCACTCCTAAGAGGAAATACTGAATAAAGTAGCACATTTTGACTACTATCTTCAGGACTGAGTGACTGACCCAGTATCACCGGCACCCAGTTGCAACATTCATCTGCACCTACTACCTAGGCAAACTAAGATGGTACGGGGATATACGGATTGGGGAGACTGAATAAGGTGACAGACCTTGAATTGTTTGCGTGAGTCAAACTCAAGTTTCTCATAAAAAGCCCGTTCTTCCAAGGAAAAATCCACCCTTGTTAAGTGTACCTTTGGGAGGTAGGTTGATGATAGGCTTACCATCAATTAAGTCACCTATCACAGCAAGAAAAAGATTATGATGACCCTTAAAACATGAATCAAAATAAAATATTGCTGAAGTAAGCAAGTGAATCTGGAAATACAAAATAAGAAGTTTTAGGAAACTAGAATTTCATCAGTTACATAACACAAAAAAAGGGAAAAGAACGAATGGCCGAATAGTGCATAAAATCACCTTTTGTTCGGCGCAACATGATATTCCTTAAGACAAATTGAAGCTTCTTGTAGCCTTTAACAGAGTCCCTCAAAATAAGACCCTTGATAGAAGAACCAAAGGTTTTGTAATTATCATATGGTTAGTATTTAAAAATCTGAAATAGCTGAATAATTCATCTATAGAATTCTGTATTGGAGTTCCAGATAAGCACCATCTTCGTTTTGCTTTAAGGCTACAACAGGCTCTAGCTATTTGAGTTCTGTGATTTTTTATGGTCTGGGATTCATCCAAAACAACCCTAGACCATATAACCTTTGCTAATGTGCCACAATTTCTATCCAAAGCATTCACATCATCCTTTTTTCCCTTCTTGAACTTCTTATTAACGGATGATTTTTTCTGCTTCTTCTCCATGGAAAATGCAGAAGATACTGCAACTCCATCCTTTAAATCATCATCATCCCCTTCAACCAAAGGTTGTTTTGGAAGTTCATTTGATACGATAGCATATGTTGTTAAAACAACATCATATCTTGCCAATGTAACAGGATTCTTGGTCCTATTGCCTCCATGATATACTAGAACACGAAGTTTAGCCTTTTTGGGACTTTCTCATCCAGCTCCCGAGCCCATTGTCAACCACGCTGGCTGGACAAACAATCAATGTCCCTGCTCTTGGCCTACTTTTGGGGGTTGAATTACTCGATTGTGGAAGCATTGCTAAAGCATCAGATACTTTTACCTGGATTGCATCATCAAGAGCAGCACAACCACTAACTCCATTATCATCATCCAAGTTAAAGGCTTCAGTTTTGGTAGAAGCGACTTTTGCTTTAGATTTGGCCTCCAGCCTCTTTTGCTTTTGTATGAGGGCAATCGTTGAAATAGTCTTGCCCAGGCCCTGGGGGTGTGAAAAATTATAATGTATATTGAAGGAAAAAAGATCCAAAAATGAGGAATTTTATTGAACTAGACGTGGGGAAATAAATTGCTGACTAACATGCCCACCTGATCATCAGCTAAGATTCCCCTATGCACAAACCAGACGATTCTTTACGAAGCATCCATGCCAAAGCAATTCTCTGAAAAGAGAAAATGCCAAAGCTTTAAACCATAAATACCCAAACGCAAGTAGAAAAGTACCATGAATAAGCAGACAGGACCTGGTGCCTAAGAAGAGAAACTGACAACAGTCCATCAGGCAAATCAGCTTCTTTTTGTTGTTGATGAAGATCCTGCAATAAAAACATATAAACTCCATACACTAAAAATGAACAACTTTCTAATAACATATAGTAAGGCAATCAAGAAAATGAGAGTAAAATGAAACAATGATCTGTTCAGTATACACATTGAGCTTTAGCTTGAATATTTATCAGAGTTGAACTTGAATTGGAAGTTCCCCCGAAAACTAATATAGAAAGGATACAAACTAAGTGTTGAAGAGTACTATTGATGCTTGGAAAAAAAGTATTCATACTCTGCTGCTCAAGGTAAGCTAAGGAGTTTTGGTTATGGAAGGTTCATTACATTATTGATCCAGATAATTAAAGTTGTAAACCAAGTGATGCACTAGTGTGTTTTTAATGTAATTTGTCCATGACTGCGCTTGTATGCCCAAGCACAACATGATCCACTTCAGATTAGAATGAACATAAAAATGTTCCACTTTGGAGAGGAACATCAGAAAAAATATTATAGAAGCTAGAATAAACAATAACCCAAGTAAGATACTTTGGCTTCTGAGAGTTCAAGTAAATTACTACAAAAATAAGGAAATCCATGCAGTTTTTTTAAATGCAAATTCATAATTGAGCACGGTCACAAATAAAGAAAAAACAATAAAAATGTAAAATACACAGACAGTACCTGCACAGCAGCTTGAAAACCAATCTCTCATCAGGTCCTACAGGCCTCTCGCCCACCCCGGTTTGATAGAAAGGATCATTTAAAGCAACCAATGAGGTGGTTGAAGAATGTTTTCCAGGCATCATAGCCGGAGGTAATATTCTACTTCCATTAGAAGGATTTGACCACATTGATTTCCCATTTTTTCGCGAATTTCACTGGCACTTACATTTTCTATTAGATTGTGTGGGTTAGAGGTAGAAGACTGAAAGCCAGGAAGGACTCTCTTCATAGAATGAGTATTATTGTCTATCCTTGAACTTGAAGTACCGGCAGTCTCTGCAATAGTTAGTCGCTTTGTGGTCTTGATGGGATTTCATCAAGAGCAGTTCGCCTCTTAGAAGAAGAAGGGTCTTTAAGAGAAGGACCACTGTTACCTGCAATTGTGGAATACCTGACATATGCCACACGTTGGATTGCAATAAGTGACTTAGGACAAATAGTTTAGGGTACCTCTCAAATTAAGATGAGGTGGTGTCCCTCACTGGAGATTCATACTGAACAATTTGACTCTTGGAAGAAGGATCTTCACAAGAGAAAAACAGTGTGAGCTGCAACTGGAGGATATCTAATGAGCAACACCAGAAAGTGACTAAGGACCAATCGTTTAGGTGCTACCTGTGGAGTTAGGGACGAGATGAGGATGCTTGCGATGGAAGGACCCTATCATTGATAGTAGTGGCAGTATCCCTAAGTGGAGAGTCATCTCTATAATTATCTATTTCCGGAAATCTGAATCTGAATCCGAATAATCACTATCTGAAGCCATTGAACGATTATCGGTGTAATTGATATGGTCAACACCTATTGAGATGCAAGTGGCAATCTTGTGGGAGAAACATCTTGGACTTGCAACACACAAATAACGCCTCACCAACTACTGTAGGTCTCCAGTTGAATCCTTGTAATGTACCTCAATATACTGAAAACCCCTTTGGGAGTGGAAATGTAAAACAGTAAGAAACTAACAAAATTATACTAGTAGAATGTTTTTCAATCAATTAACACAACAACCTGGTACTATCGAATTAAATGAGGAAATGAAGAGTGAATACAAACGTAATCAAACTACACTAAATCGACATGCATGGAGATGGGGGGGAGCATAATTAATTGGGAAATGAGGGAGCATCTTGACGGCAACTCAGCAAGTAGCAGCCGGACTAGATTTTGATTTAGCGAATTTCGCCGTTGCTTTGAAGTAAATTAGCAATAATTGGGCGTAAAATGAAAGAAAAAATTTCCTTGTGGATTCGGAGTTTGGAAAGTAGGAATTTTTGGAGAAAACATACCTGGTTCGCGAATCTGCAGAGTAAAAAGCGAGAGTCTTGGAAGCCTAACCAGCAATCTACGCATCCTTTTTAGAAATTGAGTTTAATTCCTCGTAATTATATTTCCGTTACAGAAGTCGTCACCTTCAAACTCTCTAGGGAGAGGTAAATATAAAACCAAATTTATTACGTTAAAGCGTCGTTTTAAATAATTCATTTTGACGGTAGTACTATATTTTTGAATATATGTCTCATAAAATTTTTGGAGTACCACCATATATATCTTTCACGTTAATTAAATGAAACGTTTCCTTTTTGATCTTCCATTAAAATGAAACGTTCTAAAAATAGAAACAATATTCTCTCTACTTTTTCTTCTTTACTACGCTTTCTCTTCATTAACTCAAAAAAACTTTTACATAAAATTTGTCCGAAAAACAAATGTTGCATATTTAATGGGACGAAGGAAGCTTATTTCATAAAAAAACTAAAATTCGAGTCACCTGGCGTTTAGAAATAATGGGGTAAGAACGTGATCTCGGCGGACATATTGCCCAAATATACAAATATACATTTGAAAAAATTTTGTCAAGCCATCATCCCGTAATAGTCGGGGTTTTTCTTAAAGGCTCAAGCTACTAAATTCTTAGCCCAGCTAAAGTTCAATTGAGTAATCTGGGGCTTTCGGAATTGTTATATGCATATCTTGTGTCGGGAAAATGACATAGTCAACTTTCCACGGTCACCAAACTAACAACCCCTACGATGACATAGTCCACATGTACACTAGTACGAGTAAGGGCTCTCCCTTTGGGATTGAATTCAACTTATACCTTTTGGTATAGCACATTCGGTATAACCTAAACAAATATGCAACATCACATAAAATACTTATGGCAAGACAACATAATTTGCATAAAATAAATATTATCTCAAAATATTCCATATTTCTATCCACATTTTTATGTAGGATATAAAATTTCACTTATGCGCTTAAACACCGTAAAATAATATTAACTCATTTGGAGTTAAATTCCGTCATTACTTATCCAATAAAAGATACTCCCTCCGTCCCAAGGTATTAGACCAACTTTCCTTTTTGGGATGTCGTATATTAGACTCATTTCTTTTTTTTGCAAAAGCATCTTCTTATTTTATTAACCTCTTTTTTCTCTCTTCTCTCCCCTCTTTTCCTCTCTAATACTTTACTCTCTCCACTTTAACTATTTAAATATCAATTCCTTAAATCATGTCCCAAAAGAAGTGAGTCTAATACTCCCGGGGCGGAGGGAGTACTAATGCACTGCGTCCACTAAAAAAGTACTAACTGTAAATGACACGAGTTTTAATTCATAATTGGTAAATAAGAAAGAGAGGAGAAAAGATGGGAAATAGTCTTAGTGGATTGTGAGGTCCACATTATTAATAGTATTTAATTAATTTAAACTTTTCATAGTTAGAAATTGGTCTAATTTTGGTGGACGACCCTTTTTGTGGACATATCGAATCATTAAGCTTTGTGAAATAAATAAAAGGATAATATGCGCCATCATTCAGCCTCGTCCATTTTGTTAACTATTGATCCGCTCTTCCCCCCGCTGGAGTCGAGCTCTCCCCGAGCTGGTTGATCTCGGTCCCCCCCTTTTTCCTCACGCCCGGAACTCGAATCTTCCCCGTTTGACCCCCTTTTCCATAGTTTCTCCCTCCCCTCTCTCTCTTTTTATTTCTTTCTGCACTAAAGTTGATCCCCTCTTCCCCAGTGGTGTTATGATGTTATCGACATATGACTATCGGTCGATTATAAGAATAATTAATTCATATCTAAACTTATTTTGCATTTAATAACATACATAAATCTCTCGGGAAATTTTAAAACCCCAATGACATATTTGGTTTTTACATGATTTTAGAAGGTGGTTTTGCATGAATTTGATCATATTTGTCTTTTTTGGGTTGTTAATATCTCTTTTTTATGTTGGTATGTTGACCTTTTTTTAAAAATGTATAAAAAAAAGGCAAAATAGTGGATTCGGCCCTTGGTTTGAGACAATTTTTACTAGAGATTTTGAAATCCAAGAGCCTAATGCATATTAATCTCTTCATCTTTGAAAGAGTTTCGCGGGTTACGCACGCCCTGGAGTTGGGTGGAAAAGTTATGGCCGATAGAACACCGTTGTAAAAAAATTTTAAGCGGGGTGAATTAAAACTAAATTACCCCGGCCGGGGCGTAAAATGGGGCCCCAAAAGTCGACGGGGGCAAAATTTTGGGCCGGGTGAATTTAAGGTATTAATTCCCCGTTGGGTTTATTTTCAATTATTTTTAAAAAAACGATTTTTTGAAAAAAAAAAGAAGAAAAAGGCAGGGTTAAGGATTATTCTACACACTCCCAAAAACCTTTGAAGAGAATTGAAGATTAAGCCAAAACAAAAATTTTCCATTTAGAATCATTCCAGGAATTTATTTGTTTTTTTTATTTTTGATTGAATCCAATTTTTGGTTTTTTTGGACAGGAGCTAAAATTTTTTGTGGGGTTTTGGTGAAACACAATGGATTTTGTGAAATTCAAAGGCTTCTTTTTATTGTTAGCTCGGGGTTTTTTTGTTCATTCGTGTTTTTTTAATTCAATTTCGCTCCTTGGGTTTGTTTACCTTTATAGTTGTAATTTAAGATACCTTTGGTTTTATAAAAAATGACTTTCTTTTAAAACTACATGAGAGAGGGAACCTTGGAGTGGGGCTTTGTTCTATGGAGTTAATCTAAACATATTGGGAGACTTCAATATTGGGTTTTAACGTGGTGAGTACACTTGGGGGGCTCAACCAGATAACGACTTTCCTAGTAATTCTAGAGACATAAAATGAGTAATCGAAGTTGTTGAATCAATCGCATGACAATTCTATTGTAGTTGGATCCAAAACTCTACTCTATATTTGTGGTATCTTTTCACTTGAGTTGGATCCAAAACTCTACTCTAGATAGTAGTCGAGCATTTTGTTCGTGGTACTTGATTTGGGATACAATCTTGTCTCGTGGGATACGATACTCTTGCTTGTTAATTGCTACACTAGCCCGTACACTTGCGGTATTACTTGTGTTAAAATAAGTCGAGTCACCCAAAAATGAATTGCTACGGTCAGGGGGCAGACGCATGATTTTACCGATGGGGTCCAAAAAAACATAAAATAAAATTAAAAATAGTGTTTAAATATTAAAGTCAAATACAAGCATAATATTAACATTTATCTTGTATTCTCTATCTTGGAGTCGCTGCATAATAGTTTCATTAGTAACATTATCAAAAGACATTCTTTTTAATGTAAGGAATTAAGAGCATCTCCGGTGGCGGACTTCCCACTAGGACTTCAAAAAATCTTCCCACGTCATCACAGGACTTCCCATCCCACGCCACATCACTAGGACTTCTCTGCATAGGACTTCCCACTAGGACTTCCAATAAAATTAAATTCAAAATTATTCAATTTACGAATTAAAATTTAAGGAATTAAAATTTCGACACGAATACGAACGGGAAATGTGAATATTTCATTAAAAAAACATACATTATTCGGGAAAAAAAAATTAACCACATCAACGTCATCCCTCCGCACCCAAACCTCTTCAATGATATCCCCCAAGTCGAATATGGGCATCTCTTTGCCGCATGTGCAAATGCGCGAAACCCGCTCACCTCTCCATGGGTACCCTGTTCACATTCGCCCACGTCCGTGGCGACCGGCACCGTATCATCTTTGTTGGTCAGAGTCGGTTCGTCACCTTCACTTTCGACAATCATGTTGTGCAAAATGATACATGCATCTGTGTGCGTAAATCTTCGCGATCGAAACAAAGAAGAAATAACGGGAATTACGTGGTTCGGCCTTTGGCCTACGTCCACGGATGAAAAGATCGGTGTTGATTGATTGATTCGGTGAATTACAAGATGTGAACTAGCTCGGACTAAGCAACAAGAACAAAAAATCTCTAAAGATCAAACTCTTTACAATGGAAATGACCTCACACAATGATGGATGAAACTCTCCTTTCTTGATCCTAATCTCTCTCGCGATGTTCTATATTGCCCCCTTTCTCACACACACCATCTATATATGAGAATGCATGTGTGAGTGGCCGTTCTCCTCACCAAACCCCGGCTCTCGATGAGCTCAATGTTATGCGCCTCCAACAGAATCAAACCTCGGCTCACGGGCTATTTCCCCTTGAGTTAGTTCTTGGCTTCTTCTCCTTGATCCCCACACACAAACAGTCCGATGTTGGGAATATACCACATCCGTGAAGGACCCTTCACCATCGCCCATCGACTTTGGAGCCACCCAAATGCCGCTCAACATCCTTCGGCTGCCTCCCCCGACGGCTCGCAGAGGACTTCTTTTGTTCGATCGGATGCGATTGTCTTCACAAAACGACCGGTTTAGGCTATCTCATCGCCAAATAGTACCCCATATTGTTCGGTGACCGTTGGTGACGAGCGATGGGGGACAACGCCATTGCGATCGTTGAACGGGCGGGGGCGGAGGCGTTGATGTCGTTGTTCGACCCGGCCACCCCAAAAATAAGCATGCCAAATCCACACCTAGTCGGCTACAACCAAGGATCATGGTTGGATGCTGGTTCTAGCCGTAGTGAAGATCCCTTTCCAGGAGGGGCGTTCTTCACCCAATGTATACAATCTATGCGCCCAACATTGGGGGGAACCGTGCACCGCCCCGTGCATATTTATGAGGGGCCGTCTTGGCCCCGGACTCCAAGATAGCGATCCCGAATATCACTCTACGCCCGCGCAAAATTCTGCCGGACCTCGGCCGACGACTTGGGGCCCAAAGTGGAGGTACTCGCGAACATGTCGGCCGGGCCTCCGTACGCCGGTTGCCTGATTGCGGCGGTCACTTCGTAAGGGCGGTGTCGGGTTTCCGCGCATCCTCCCGACCGAAATACTTGTATTTCTCTCTAAAGCCCAGATATGCATAAACAAGGGACGATGCATCCAAAAACGTTGCCGAATAAAAGGGATCCCCAAAGCGGCTGCGGGCTAGTCCGATACAACCGAATATGTGCGCAATGTGGTCCCGAGGTACATGATTGGCGATGGATCGGCCGGTACCGCGGCTTCTTCCACCTGCCTTTCCTCGTAGAAATCGATCATCAGCCCTTCCCACTGACATCCCCAAATTTATTCTCACTATCACTATCCTATCACTTGCGCCCCCACCACTACCACCGCCGACTACTAGCCATTCTAGATATACTTGAAAATAGAGTTTAGAGAGAAAACTTGCCCAAGTGGTGTGAATAAAATGAAGTTCAACGGCCCTATTTATAGAGTTTTATTTAAAAAAAAAATTGAATTTTAACCCCGGACGTCCGGCCGTGACGTCCGCCGACCACAATGACGGACGTCCCGGGCGGCGTCGGCGGATTCGAGGATATCCAACGTCCTCACGGACGTCCGTGTTCGACCTTTCCCCCAGCGGTCGTCCCGGGCGGACTTCCGCGACGTCCGACCGGGGCGTCCGTGAAATGCTCCAAGCACTCTTGTAACGGTTGTCTCCGTACTATTATGTAGAGAACTCTTAATGACCTTCATTGCTTAAAATCTCTTTCCATTTCAAGACAAGATCAATGACGACTTGACTAACAAATAATTAAATAAACCAATGAGAAATTTTCATGCCTTCTAGTAGAAACTATCTTCCGAGCAAGACCACCGATCCCAGATACTTGTGAAAAATTTTCATCCATCCCCACATAAAAAATAAAGCTTTCAAGCTCATTCAAAACAACTCTAGAAAATTGATGGATAATAACTAGCAAAAACAAAACAACTTCTCAAAATCAAATGCAAAAAATGAATCTCTAGGATCGAAACATACCATGCAATCATGCATAAAAATAAGTATGTGTTAATTTCACCAAAACAATAATTTAACTCTTGAGATTGCATAGTCAATCATTGAATAAAATATCTAAATCGATAATAGTAGATTACTTCATTTTATGCGTTCTACATACTCTTCCTCGAGGTACACATTATCCATGTCAAGCACTATTGATTTGGATTGAATTTTCCCAAAGAAGTTTAGATTTGAATATTAATTATCTAGGTTTAGCTTTAATTTAATATTCCACTTCCAATAAATTGTCACTTTGGTTGACACGTTTTTTTAGAAGTGAGTTGAAAAGGTTAGTGGTATATGAGTCTCACTTTTGTTTATTAGCTTTAAAATTAAATGTAAGTGGAAGAGTTAGTAGAATGTGAATACTCCAATTTATAATAAAAGTGAAAGTGGACATTAATGGGGACAGACGAAAATGACAAAGTGGACAATTATAGGGGACGGGAGGAGTATTCAATAATATTTAATTTAATTTTAATGCGAAATTACTAAAATACCCCCTAGATTTTTAAAAAAATATTGGGGGGTTTTAGAGCTCCCAATAGCTCTTCTTATGTCCCCTATCGATATAGAATTAGAATAGATTCCAAAGAATCGAAGATTGCTTCGCCTTTCTACGTGATGATGTAGTACTCGACCGAATCTTCTAATCATTTTCCGAACTCATATGAAAAAGCTTGTTAGAACAAAAAAGGAATAAGACAAAACTTGGGTTATGTGAAGGCGAAATTTTCGTCCACTTTACTAAGGAGCATGACATTTTGTGTTAGATTAGATCACAAATCTTTTGTCTATTCTACTTTGTATAGAGTTATAATGAGTCATATTAGGGATTCATGGATGTTGGCCTTGGGTTAAACATGATGGTCTTTCATTAAATTAAGCCGAATTTAATATAAGCCCACAAAATATTATTATCGGTCACTTGTCACACTACAATAAAATGATATTAATTGTCCATCCAATCCCAAAGTACAAATAATCCGAACTTGCCACTTTAATTTAATATTTAATGTGTTTAAAATATAAATATTCATTAATTAATTTAAGTGTGCTATTTGACTTTAATAAATTAGTATTTTTTTTTTAAAGAGTTTTCTAGTTTGAAACCTTTATTTATTATTTTGGAATAGATTCCAAATTTGGATTTTTAAATAATAAAGTCTTTTTAAACATCTTTTGAGGATATTATCAAATTGAACTCACCCAACATATATTTCATTGCAATAACAATATTAGCACCTCTAAATATTGATCACCACTATCCAAGATATAAGTATTATTGGATTACGAAAAAAACGAGTACCATTTGATAATCAAAGTAGTGCATAATCAATATCGTATGCTCAATGTTATGTCAACAATGATTGAAAAATTATAATCACGAGACCTCATTTTTACTCCTCCGTCCCATAATAGATGGCATACTCGGGAATGACACGAGAATTTAGAAAATGTTATTTTGTGTGTTAAGCGGAGAGAAAAATAATATATTTATATATTTTGGTGTGTGTGTGAGGAGACTTTTCCAAGGAAATGTGGCATTTTTGTGGAGACAGGACATCTATTATGGGACAGTGAGTATATAACAAGACAACTATTGTTAAATCCTTAGTCTTAACCACCGATGTTGTTTATCCCAAGTGGCACGACATTGTCGAATTTCTCCATGTCATTTATAGTCACATTTTGAGTGACAAGTTTAAGAAATTCCGACTTGTGAAGAAAAATGAGAATTAAGTTAAATAGAAGGTGGACCACTTTATATATAGATTTTATAATAGAATGTGAGTGTAATGATTTACATGAATGGTAGGATCCACTTACTTAGAATGGAAAATGATAAATTAGACTTTAAATGTTTGGGCACCCAAAAATGGCAAAATAAGACATTTTTACGGGGGAAGGGAGTTTAAGTTATTCCATCAAAGATTTCATCTATTCGGAAGTTATCAATAAAATAAGAACAAATTCGGACTCAAGTTGCAAAATTTATTGCTCCAAATTATGAACAAATTACTTTCAAAGAAGAACATATTTTGCATCAATTATATTTGTATTTTGTAAAATAATTTATAAAAGTTTTCAATAAAATAAGAACAAGTCATTAACAAATTGACAAAACTCTTTGGTAATTTTAAAAACCCAAAATTGCAAAGTTACCCAAAAAATTGACAAATACCCCAAATGGTGAAGGGCCCAACCCCCCTTTTGGGTATATGGGCACCTTTTAAAATCTTGGGAAAAATTATCTCACTCATTAAAGTGCCCCAAAATCGGCTTGGGGATTAGTCCATTCCCCCGGGGTGGAAAATTACTACAAAATACGGTTAAAAGAACATGAAAAGGTTTGAAAAAATTGGGTAATCTTAGGTGATAAAAGAACATGAAAATTTCGGACATTCACGAAAATTGGTTAATCTATTTTAATAGTGGGAGGAGTTTCTTCGATCTATAATGGACGGTGAAATCGAATAAAAACCAAATTTAAACCCTAAATCTAAAAAAAAAAATGAATTCTTTTTTTCGAAGGAGGGCCTTAAAAATCTAGGGGTGATGATTTTTCCCCGGGGAAATAAAACCCAGGATTTCGGGAGAAAGAAGATTGAAAACCCAAAAACACATTAAAAAAAGAAGGGAAAAACATCACTTACTTTTCTCGATGTTGGAGGGGGCTGAAAACTCAAAAAGGGACGACGACTTGCCAAAAAAAAAACAAATTTCTAGAAAAGCAAATGGCGTTTAGGGGAAGGGGAGCAAAATTTTAATGGGAAAAGAGGAAATATACGATGTGATTTCTTTTTTTTAGGGCCCCGGGGGATGTCAATGAGAAATGAGAAAAAAGAGAATTTTCAGCAATTTTATCAAATTAAGGGCCAAAAATTTTAAACCCTTTAAAAATTCAATTTTCCCCTTTGTCAAATTTTTCAAAGATGCAAAAACCTTGTGGGCCCTTTCTATTACTCATATATGTACCCAAAAAAATAATTAAGAGCCCTAAAATTTTTTTTCTTAAAGTAATGCCAAGATATGGATTTGATATGTTTCCATTTGTTTGATAGCAAAGATACTCCTATCTCATAGCCCGCATTAAAGCACGAAGCCCATCTAGGCCCGACAAAATCCCCTATTTCATAAGTTTATGTATCTCATCAAATTGGTGAGATATGGAACTATTCAACCTTGTTTTCAACTATGCCCTTTATTAATATTCTTACCCACTCAATCTCCCTCACCATTCCAAGCAGAACTACCACTCCCCTCACTGTCACCCGTGGCAAAGGTTGCTCTAGTTGAAGGAGGTGGGTCTTCCTCGGTGTGTCGTCGCTCTATCTATTCCGAAACTTCGCTCTCCTCGATGTGTGTAGTAGTTAGTGTGTCGACTGGAGTTTGTGGCCTCGGCGATTGTGAGGATGTCTCTCAACGATTGCCGCGTACCTACCAATGTCGCACCATTATTTTCGTTGTCAATTTCTGTGGTAGTGACGAGACATGCGTTCTAGATCTATGTGATATGTCCTTTGTAGGCAGAAAACGATTTAACACTGCTAGGCTCCCCATTTGTGCCTAAATCTGATCTAGTTCATATGGATTTTAAGTTACTATACATCATTTTTGGATTACTCAGACATTGATATCTTGTTGAATTGTTGACGAAGAATTTGAATAACGCCGATTAAGCACACATGGACACCAATGAAGAATTTTATGAAATTACTCCTTATTACCTTATGATAAGGTGCAAAGATAGCTGATTTTTTAGACCAAGGACAAGTACGTATTTTCAATTGTATCCATGAGTTTCATACCTAATATATCCTGCTATGTACATATCACTTGCGATGGTTGAGATAGTTTTAGAGCATCTCTAATGGTCGCTAGCGACTCGGCTAGTCGATTCTTCCTGGCCGATCGGCTAGCCGAACCATTGGAGGCGAAGGAGCGTATACGCGAGCCGATCGGCTGGCTGGCCGATTGGTGGGCTGCGATGCGCAGCCGATCGGTATGCCATTGTGGCGCCGATCGGCCAAAGAGCCAATTTTTGTTTTTGTTTTTTTTAAAAACCTATATAAACGCGATTTTCGTTTCATTTTCATTTGCACCACTTGTTTTAACGAGTTTTCTCTCTCTAGCTTTCGACAAGAGCATCATCGAGCGATGGATCACAACAACGAGTCCATCAAATCGGAAGTGGATCTGATCCACTGCATGGATCTGGATGGGGGCGAATGGGCCGGGGTTTAACATCCCTTGGAATCGATGATGGGGATGATGGCTGGTGCGCCGGGAAAGGGGGTAGTCAGTGGGGATGCCAGGCGGCAGGAGAGGCATGCCGGCCGGGGTGGGGGGTAGCCCCGATGCAGCGAATGATCCGAGAGATGATGGGGATGATGTGGCGGGGATGCAGGGGATGAGCACGGTATGCATCTCGGGATGCGGGGGTGCAGGGTCACCGGGAGGACACGTCATATCGGCCTCGCCCTCGCTTGATTTTTTGACGGCTCGTCTCACACGTCGACCCGTGGAGACGCAGCTTCTCGCGATAACCTTCTCATTGCATGATATGGGGATCGATCTCGGGATCCGGATACTCCGCCGCCGAGGCGGCCGCGCCGAAGAAGAAGACGAGGGGAAGGCCAAGGCGGTCGGCGAGTCATCACGCCCTCGTTGGACACACCGGCCGGAGGAAGTGGACGGAGGATGAGTACGCCGGTGGCCAGGGGTGGTTGGAGGTGTCGACGATCTCGCGGTTGCGAACAACCGACGGACTCAACATGTGGGCGAAGATCGAGGCCGCCTATAGGAGGCACCGCCCGCACGGGAAGGACTTCACGGAGGAGGTCCGGAAGGGGCGGAGCGCACCTGGGCCGCGTTGGGCCGTTTTGCGAATTTGTACGCCAACGCCCTCCGCGCCCGGAGGGGAATGAGGACGACGCCGGAGGATCGCCGCGAGCCGGTTTCCCTGCAGGGAAGTATAAGGGGTTCACCTCTCGGGAGTGCTTGTTGCCGAAGGACTCCGAGAAGTTCGGCGGTGCGACGCGGTGGCCGAAGAAGCGCCACTAGGCAACGCGCTAGCGGCGGATCCCACGACCTCCCCGATGTCGAGGAGTTTCCATCCCCTCCTTCATTAAAAAAAAAAAAAAAAAAAATGAGCCGCGAGAAATAAATGGTTAGTTTTGGAAGTGTGTATAAACAGCAGGGGTGATTGTCCGTACCACCCTTGTTTCTCTCTCTTCTCCACCATACCCAAACAAACAGAGAAGAGAGAGACACAGAGACAAAGAGAAGCTCCACAAAGGGAAAATCGCCTCTTCCTTGGACTCGCAGCCGTGATTCTCTACGTATCCCGCTTCTGATTCTCCGCTGCGGGACCGACAACACCACCGCTGCCTCCCGTCAATGAATCAGCTTTCCCCTCTTTGAACCGCACCGATCATCCACGGATTTTCGATCTCCAAGGTAGTAATTTTTTGCAATTGCACGCACCTTCATTTTCCTTGCCATTCTCAATTCAATTTGTATCTGCTTGATTAGGGTTAGGTTTAGGTCTGCGACGCCCTCACAAATGGAAGCGTCCGCTGCAAATTCGGACGCTTACAGGAGCTCCTCTTCTTCTAATTCAAACCATTCCCGAAGAAATGGGGTGCATATTTCTGCTTCCACCATCCTCCGATCACCCCTCTCCACCTTATTGGAGTACACCGGCTTCATCCGAACCAGGAATTCCAATGATTCCGAATCCGATTCTCTATTGAATACCACAAATGACTCTGCACCGGGAGAGGTTTCCATTAGGATAATTGGCTCTGCAGAGCAAGATCATGACAGGGCTGCCTCTTCTCTGCATTCGGGGCCATCTGCGCAGACCGAGCCCCTTTCGAGGTCCCCGTCTGGAGCTTCTGCACTGTCCTCATTGGAGAGTCAGGTTGATTTGCGAGAGTCCGTAGATGGAGCTACAAACTCAGATGGTGATAATGCAGATGGTGCTGCAACCAATAATAGGGATTCTTCCTCCTCTTACCAGAGATATGATATACAGCAGGCTGCCCGGTGGATCGAGCAGGTCCTTCCGTTCTCCTTGCTTCTGTTGATTGTATTCATACGTCAGCACCTGGAAGGTATTATTCTCTGCTTCGTCTTACTTTAAGTATTCGTCTTATTCATGTTGCCTTCTTCGAGTTTGCTAGTGTTCTGATTTGTGCCAATGGTAACGAAGCTGCTAATACTTTAATTGGCCTTGTATTTTACTCTTTATTTCAAAATTTTCCATTATAGATGCATATTGACTTTAGCCAGCCCCTGCCCGCATGCGCCATATCTTTTTATCATCTAATATGACGATCTAGAGCTGATCTACATAAAAGCTTGCAATAACTTTTGTTCTTTTATCGCTTTGTATGCTGTTTCTTTCTCCTTTTTAAACTGGATTTTAGTATTTCCGTCAATTTGTTGAAATTTTAATGTTGGCTTAATTTCTGTGCGAAAGCCCTTTGTAGAAAGTTCTTTGCTGCATTATTCGATGAACTCTTTATTATACCTTCACCATCGATCGTATGTAAAAATTAAAATTACTTGATTAACATTATTCGAAAAACTCTTTGTTATGCCTCTTCACCATCTATCGTATGAAAAATCAAAATAATTGATCAACTCCTATTTTGGCAGGATTCTGTGCTACTATCTGGATTGCTGCAATCATGTTTAAGTCAAATGATATTGTACGGAAGCAGACAGCACTAAAGGTACTTGATGTAGATTTTCATCTCCTTTGAGAAACTTTTTTTAATCCATTTTCTGTGAAGTCACTGCTAACAAGGAACTGCCATCCCTCTCCAGGGTGAGAGGAAAATAATGACTCTTATTGGCATTGTCGTTCTTTACTCACTTCATGTTTTCGGGATGTACTGGTATTATCTGAAAGATGATGTGCTCTATCCATTGCTGATGCTGCCTCCAAGAGCCATACCTCCCTTTTGGAATGCGATATTCATTATCATGGTGAATGGTGAGTCCTTTTAATTAATAACTGCAAATTCGTAGAATTACATGTCAGTAATTTGACCTTGGTCTTTGTCATGCACCATTTTCTTAGATACACTTGTTCGTCAGGCAGCAATGGTCATCAAGTGTCTGCTCTTGATATATTACAAAAACAGCAGAGGTCGGAACTACCGTAGGCAGGTAAAATATGTCTGTGCGGCTGTGCCTTCTTTTAACTAAACATATTTATAGTATTGTGCAATTGTTTTACGAAGTGCATACCTGCTAATCAAAGATTGTCGATTCACAGGGTCAATTGTTAACTTTAGTTGAGTACCTGCTGCTCCTTTACCGAGCACTACTCCCTGCCCCTGTCTGGTACCGTTTCTTTTTAAACAAAGAATACGGGAGTCTTTTCTCGTCGCTTATAACTGGATTGTATCTAACCTTCAAGCTTACTTCTGTTGTTGAGAAGGTATTAACATGTATCTCAGCCATTTGTAGTATTATTCACTATTCAGTAGTTATTTGCAGGAATCCCTCTATTTCCCATATTTATGTAAAACGCATACCTTTACACTCTACTAAATTAACTGATGTTTTTAGGTCCAATCATTCATTACTGCTTTGAAAGCACTGTCAAGGAAAGACATCCATTATGGAGCTTATGCTACAGCTGAACAGGTTTTCATTTTTCCTTGTATGCCCTTGGTGTCAATATATTTAAAGATTGTTTGAGCTGCTGTTAAGGAAATTCAGTGGCTAAAACTGTTTTCTAATTTATCCAGTCAAATGATATGCACATACATTGGTATATAGGGGGTCACATAACTTGCTTCCACTTTAGCACAAACAGTTAAATTGCATTAATGTCAACGTTTATTTACACCTTGCATGTGAATGCGCCCTTTACCTTTACATGTGCACTTAAAAAATGTCTGATGTCCTTTGGGAGCATTACTAACCACTTAATTCTACCTTGCAAACGGGCCTGGTATGGAACTTACAAGATAAAGATTGGGAAAATGCTTAACGAGCTGAAAGATCTAAGATCCCCCACAAAGAAAATAAATTATTCCCCAAAATCTTTATGCTGCCATAGTATTTTATGATGATGTATTCTTGTCACTGAACTTTACTCTACTGCATGTTCTTTCGAAGTATTGTAGTATTAATTTCCAAACTAAATTGATGCTGCTCCTGTTGTGCTTCAATTTGATGAGAAATCCTATTGCTAATTCATTATTTTGATTATATGCAGGTCGCTGCAGCTGGAGATTTGTGTGCTATTTGCCAGGAAAAGATGCACTCTCCCGTCCTTCTACGCTGCAAACACATATTTTGTGAGGACTGTGTTTCTGAGTGGTTGGTTTCTCTTCCTACCTTTAGCATAATTCCAAAATATGTTGAGCATCGTCATTTCTTCTGGAGCTACAAATATATCGGCATTAGCAAAACATATCTATATGCAATGCGGTTCTCACCTTTGGTTTAGCTCATTGTGCATTCTCGATTTGAGCTATTGTTATCTTGTGTTACCAGGTTTGAGAGAGAACGGACTTGCCCTTTATGCCGGGCATTGGTGAAACCTGCAGATCTTAGATCATTTAGTGATGGCTCAACTAGCCTATTTTTTCAGTTATTTTGATCCAGGAAGTTTTCTGCTTTGAAGGACTCAAAGCATCCCTGTCCTGATCACACCGTTTGCATAGAAAATCTTGATTGTAACTCTTATGTTGCCATTGACACGGTCCAACGTTGTAAAAAGAAAATGTATGTCTCTGTCAACAGTATAAGCAATATAGCAAAACCACAGTTTTGATGAACTCTCATGTCCACACTTGTTTATTGCACCTTTTCTTGTTCATCGACTTCGATTCAGAATGATGATCCTCTAAAGCTGGTATTGCCGGCCGCCATGAACAACTCAAATCTCTAGCCATGGGTGTGACTTTCTTGTCTTGTTCTTCCATAGTTCCATGTCCCAACTTTGCTGTCTTCCCCGTCTCGTGGTGAGATCAACTATGTTGGTTGG
The DNA here is from genome assembly GCF_023119035.1 of Salvia hispanica. Classification (NCBI taxonomy): domain Eukaryota; kingdom Viridiplantae; phylum Streptophyta; class Magnoliopsida; order Lamiales; family Lamiaceae; genus Salvia; species Salvia hispanica. Next base: position 1,416 of record NW_025952295.1, on the reverse strand, counting down.
TTGCTTTGATAACCAGTTCTAGTGTTGCTCCCAAATCCTCTACATAATTAAAACTTCCTCCGTTCCGCCATAGTTAAAATGTTTCTTTTCGGCATAGAGTTTAAGAAAAATAGAAAAAATGAAATAGAAAAATGAATAAATTAAGAGAGAGAATGAAGTAGGAAACAAAAAGTGAGTTAATTATTACTCTCCCCGTTCCGCAGTAGTAAAGTTATTTTGTCATTTTGGTACGTTCCATAATAGTGGAGTCATTTCCTTTTCTAGCAAAAGACAATTACATTTCTTCTCTCTTACTACTAAATACCATCACTTGTACCTTTTTCATTTCCTACTTTATTCTTCATATATTAAACTCACTTAACACAATATTTTTTAAATTGAATGGCGAAAAGAAATGCATCCACTACGCAGAACGGAGGGAGTATCATATAGGATAATGATGAAACTATGATGAAAATTTCCAAAATCAAAAAAAATGACTCAAGTATGGTTGAGCGGAGGAATACAAAACTAGTTTGGATTGAGCTTATTAGTTGAAGTTATCTCCAATTTTCTTTCTGCCTTGTTATAGAAGATGATTATTGTAGGAGATGGTATAAATGATATAGTAAGTGTTGCTTGAAGAGTTTAATTAATTTATGGTTTGGTTGTCATGAAACATGAAAACTCCATATGATTTCCATAATAAGGATGTATCTTGGTTTTAGATGATTTTAGAAAAAAAAAAAAATATTCGTAGAGCATGTTTTTTGAAATTAGCCAAAACTAGAATGTACAATAAGAGGTAATATTACAACTCTTGAGTCTTGATATGAAAATGAACAAGAATTGTGTTAGAGCGTCTCCAATGGCGGACGTCGCGATAGGACGTCCGCCGTAGTGAAGAAGAAGGGCGCCCACGCCCGTCCCCAACGCCCGTCGGATGGGCTCGCACGTTCGCCCCACGTCCTACCTGACGTCCGCCACTGTGGCGTGGGTAGGACGTCGAGGTCGGACGTCCGACCGAAAATTAATTAATTTTAAAAAAAAAAAAAAACTCTATAAATACGGTTCGTGTCAAAATTTTAATTCCGTAAATTTTAATTTTAATTGTGAATTTATTAATTTTATTGCGGGAAGTCCTAGTGCAATGAGAAGTCCTAGTAAAATGGGAAGTTCTAGTGATGACGTGACATGAATTTTGTGTGGAAAGTCATAGTAGAAGTAGTGGGAGGGGCGCGACGGAGACGCTCTCAGCAACATACAACAACATACAACATGCCTTCACTAAATTCCTAAACAACTGAGAATCCAACAAATCCACATTACATTTTGATTCTAATATTTGTTTTCTGGAATTTATAACTTGAATATACTGATATTGATATTGATGATTAATAATAGTGACGTGTCACACCTCAACGACCTTTTATTCCT
>NW_025952294.1:0-3000 GCF_023119035.1 Salvia hispanica | reverse complement strand
TTGTTTCGATTGTTCTTGAGTTCATCATGCATAATAAAATAACAACTAAAAACAAGAACATGCTTCGAAAACAAAAACGCATGCATACATGAATTTCGCGAAATTTAAATCCAAATAATCAGAGCCAAAGACTGGCTCTGATACCAATTGAAGGGGTTGGCAGCGGAAGCGCTCACATAAATCGATTACATAATAATCCTGATCTATTTAGCAGATTATTTAGACAAATTCTATTCGCGTAATTATCACATGTATCATGCTCATAACTCAAATAAATCATGCTTTAAATTAATTAAAACCTAAAACATGCTTTTCTACGGTTTAGCTATTTTACCTTGATGATTCTCCAAAGAATCGAAGATAGCTAGCGCCTTCTCCACGTGAAGATCTTTAGTACTAAACCACGGATCTTCTGTCTGGTTCCCGGACTGTAAACTGATATCAGGGTGGGCTGATCTCACCAGTATACTAGGACTTAAATAAAGAAGACGGAAAACCTATCCCTCGAAGGAGAGAAAAATCGCCCCTAGTCTATCTAGAGAGGGGGACGAAAATTTTTGAAGAAAATAATGTGTGTTTTCTGTCTCCTTTATTCTCCTATTTATATTAAGTCACATATTGGGCCCAGACAGGGATCTATGGAAGGTTTTGGATATGGGCTCCTCCAATTAGCTTTTTACTAATTAAATTAAACCCAATTTAATATAAGCTTATAATTGGAATATTACGAGCAGCCACTACAGAAGTAATATTGCACTCCCCATCCAAATCCGAAATTATAAGTACTTCGGGTTTCCATTGCTTGATATTTATTTCCCGCGCTTAAGATAGAAACATCCATTAATTAATTATTGTCTGCTATGGACTTAATTAATTAATATCTTATTTATTCCAAGAGTGGACTCAGCAAGAAATTCTTATTTATTATTCATAGAGTAATCAAACTCCAACTAGCTAGGTTCCGAATAATAAAACCTTATTTCAAGCTCCTCTTGAGGATGTTATCAAACGAGACTCACCTCGCGCACGATTCAACATAATAGCAATCCTAGCACCGCTAGATATTAATCACCACTACCCAATATACCAGGCTTATTGGGTTGCGAAAAACCCGCACCATTTGGTAAGTCAAAGTAGTGCATAATCAATACCGTATGCTCAATGCTAACGTACATTGATTAAGAAACAATAATTTACAAGACCTCGTCTTTCAGTAGATAGCATAAAGACATGTCTAGCTGTTAGATCCAATTCAGTGCTATACCACACCAACGTCATCTTATTTCAGTAAGGCTTAGAAATAATCGGACTGACATTGCAACCTTTCACGATAGGTAGTCTAAGCCTATCTAGGTTGTGAAATTCTTCTTTTTCTTTGTTCAGAACTGACCGTGTTACCTTAAAGTGAACGACGCCCACAATCGGTCTACTAAAACAAAGACTTAGACTTTGTTAAGTTACTTATACATTTAAACATGTAATAAACATCCATTAAATGTAAAACATAACAACATTATGACAAAAATAATCTGTTTATTCCTTTGGAAAATAAAATAAGAGTTTTAATAGTATTCAATCACTCGAAAGGTGATTTCTAGTATACAAACTCTAACAGTATTCTAGTGTTAGAGTGAAGTGTTTGTGATTCATGCTTATAGTGCACTATTTTATCATTTCAGTGAAGTAAAATGTGCTCAGAGTGAAGTATTTGTGATGCGTGCTTATAGTGCACTATTTTATCATTTCAGTGAAGTAAAACGTGATTAGAGTGAAGTATTTCGTGATTAGAGTGAAGTATTTGTGGGACAAACTAAAAAGGAAAGTGTGACATCTATTATGAGACGAAGGGAGTATTATGGTATGAAGTCAGGGCCACCTGGAATAGGAACGGCAACCGAGAGGGTACCGATGCGTAAGGCACTATGAGATGAAGAGGGGGAAGCGATATTTTGCATTAATACGAAAACATGTGTTTACACAGAGAGGAGGCAGCTAATATACACGCTGCCACCAACTTAAAACCAACTTACAACCAACTTACAACTGACTCCTAACCGTCTAACTAACTCACGCTTGAGCTCGTTTGATCCTCTGTTTCTCGACGTTGCATGCGGCCATGCACCGCTTATTTACTTTATCCTTTAGCGTTTATTCTTCTTTCTCTTATTCTTCTCGACTTCCATGTATCAAATTTCTCCCCCTAACATCAACCTTGTCCTCAAGGTTTGAAGGCTGGGTACTTCTCTTGCAAATCATGGAGAAATTCCCATGTCACGTCTTCAGGAAATGAGTTGGCCGTTTCCGCGCTTAACCAAACGCCTTTCCAGAATTTGAACTGGTTCCAAGAAGGTGGAGTTGCCCACAACCGGTAGAGAGCCGTGTAGTTGAGTGAGAGGGCCCATACGTTTCTTCATTTGAGACACATGGAAAACCGGGTGAATCTTGCTTTCAGGAGGGAGCTGGAGCTTGTATGCAACCTCCCTGAACTTGTCAAGGACCTTAAAAGGATCGAAGTATCTAGGACTCAGCTTCTGGAATTGGCGATCACGTAGTGTGTTTTGTATATAAGGTTGGAGCTTCAGATAGACCTAATCTCCGAGCTCAAACTTTCTCTATGATATGTGTTTATCATGCTGGTTCTTCATTCTTTTCTGAGCACATCCTAAATGATGTTTCAAGACCTCCAACACAGCCTCCCTAGCCACCAATCTTTCATTCACATCATGAACCGGGGAGTCACCTCTAAAGTAGGAAATGTGGATCGGGGGAGGGTAGCCGTATAGAGCCTCAAAAGGTGTGGTCTCAATAGCCGAATGGAAGGATGTGTTGTACCAAAACTCAGCAAGGCTCAACCATTTACTCCACTCAGTTGGTTGATCCCCACACATGCACCAAAGATATGATTCTAAGCAGTGGTTAACAACCTCAGTTTACCCATCCGACTGAGGCTGATAGGTGCAGTTCCACCCCTTGTAGCTTGAAGATATCTGACCAAAAATT
>NW_025952293.1:0-1724 GCF_023119035.1 Salvia hispanica | reverse complement strand
TTTACCCCCTTTAACCGATTATAAATGGATAACGGCATAACATTGATAGATGCTCCCAAATCACACATTGCATGCTCGATTTTCACATCTCCAATTGTTATGGGTAAAGTAAACATACCTGGGTCGGCTCTCTTGGGTGGTAGTTTCTCCTGCATACAATGTGCTTGACGCTATTCCTTCCACCATGATTTTTCCATCCTCCTGGGCCTTTCCGGCTATAAACTCCTTTATAAACTTCCCCAGAGGGGGCAGTCTCACGGCTTGGAGGAATGGTATGGTGACATCCAGCTTTCCAAAGATCGACATGAAATCCACAGGGTTTTCCTTCTTCCTCTTCGTCACAAACCGATATGGAAACGGTTTTTCTCCTTTAGCCTCTCCGGTTAGTCCTTGTGGACTTTCCCTTGGTGCCTCCTGGGTTTGAGGTTCCGAAGTGGGCATTGCTCCTTCCGGTTGCTCATTTCCGGAGTTGTGTTTCTCCCTCCTTTCCTTCGCAGTAGACTTACTCGTTTAGAAAAAACGGATCCTCCATCTGAGGCAGAGGCCTCTTTGAGTTCTTCCGCTGAGATGGTGTCGCTCAACACCCTTTCCTTACTAGATTCCCCAATAGGGTTCTTGAGTTGAGGTCCATTATAGGCTGTTCCGGACCGTTGTGTAATCTTACTCACATTTGCCTTTTCAGGTACATGGACTGTAGATGGGAGTTTCCATGAGTTCCCTTTCATTTCGCCTACCGAGTTAGCGAGTTGGGCCAACTGCATGTTCATCATATCCATATTTGCCCTATGCTCCTTCATACGGGCACTTTGCATTCCTTGCATTGTTTCATTACTGGACTGCAAGTCGCTATTAATGCTTTGCTGCAATGCAAGCATCTCTCCCATCATGTCCTCCATAGACCTCCTCGACCTGTTTGGGTGATGGAATTGGTTCGAGCCCTGGTGCTGGTTATACTTGGGTGGTGGGTTTGACTGGTAGCCCGAGAAATTTTTGTTGGTTTTGGTTCTGTGGGTACTGATTATACTGGGCAGGAGGGTTGTACTGGTCGTGGTTGTTCTGGTACTGGTTTTGGTTTTGGTTGTGGTTGTTATGTTGAGGCCACTGGGTTAAATTGGTTCGGGTTTTGGTTCTGGTTGTTTCGCTATGGGGTGGCACATAGGCGGGGTTCGGGTTCTCGGTTTTGAGGGTTTTGGTTCCGAGGATGCTGTATTTCTTCCGCCCGGTTCGGCTTGGTAGTCGGGGTTTGTTGGGCCAACTGTTGGAATTTTGGTTGGGTGGGGGTTGGGTTGATTTGGAGCTGGATTTTTGTTCCGATTCTCCCGATTTCCATCTCCCCATCGGAAATTTTGGTGGTCCCTCCATGGTGCATCCCTCTGCCTTCCCGGAATCCAATTACCGTTGGAATTGTAGTATCCTGCGGCATTTGCTTGCTCCACATCCAACGAGTTGTTCGGCTGATCATATGGTAGTTCTGGGGCCTCTTTGCCTCCAGTCGGAGAAGGTGGTGGAGTGTTCTGCTTGATTGCAGTCAGCAACTCCTTCTTTAATTCCTCCATCTTCAAATCCATCCGTTCCTCCTGGTCAGTAGCTGAAGCACTTGCTACCCTTTCTCTGCTGTACCCATCCCTTGCGTTGTCGTACGTCTTCTTCGCATTTAACAGCTTGCGTAACACCTTTTTGGCTTCACTGACTCTCAACTGGGTGAAATCGCCTCCGGATGTTGA
>NW_025952292.1:0-2000 GCF_023119035.1 Salvia hispanica | reverse complement strand
GGCTTCATTACAAGCCCATTTTACTTCATTATATAGGTTTATTACTTCATTCTGTACGTAATACCTTGAAACTACAATATGTTTTTACTTGCTTCCAGTAGGTTTTGAAATAATTCAACATATGTTTCATTCAAATTCATTGACGTGGGTTTTTGCTTGATTAACATTTAAAAATGCAATTTATTCAAGTGAGTTTATTACTTCATTCAGAAACATTATTACTTCATTGGATAAGATTTTTACTTCATTCCAGTAGGACTTCAAATGCTTCTACACATACTTCATTTCAATTAATTTATTACATCATTCCATATGTTTATTAAACCATATTAGCGCCATGGCGTTGGTGATAGATATTGTAGAGAGAAAGAACGGCACGCGACGGCGAAACCACATTTACGTACTGGAATGAAGTAAAAACCTACTGGAATGAAGTAAAAACCTACTAGAATGAAGTAAAAACCTACTAGAATGAAGTAATATATTCTGGAACGAAGTTAAATCTTCGTAACATGTTAGTATGACTTATTTACCTTCGGATGAATTAAAATAGGCTCGTGATGAAGGCGAAAATAATTTATAAATTTCTGTATCTTATCCATAAAAAACTAGATCTAAAAGCCCTAATTTGGTAGGGTTCGGTGGTTCGGTCTTTAAGAGTGGATTTGTGGATAATGGGACTCTATATATATATATATATATATATATATATATATATAGGGGTGTACTAGTATAACAACTAATTTTAAAGTTACAACGTACATCCAACCACGTGCTGCCACATGGCACGAAAAATGCAATATTGTATACAGAAAAATGCAATACGCATTTGTAGAAGCTATAAATGAATTTCGGCAGATTGCATTTTTGTTATATGCAGATTGCATTTTTTATTGTTAAGTTTTGCATTTTAGATATTGACTGTTTAAATTGCATTTTATATATAGACGGATTGCATTTTTATATGTGAAAATGCAAAACTTAACAATAAAAAATGCAATTTATGTGAAAATGCAAAACTCAACACTATAAAATGCAATTTACATACAACAAAAATGCAATCTGCGAAAATGCATGTACAACTAGATTGTATTTTTGTGTTTAAAATATTGCATGTTTTGTGCCACATGGCAGCACCAGATTGGATGTACGTTGTGACTCTAAATATATATAGGGAGATGATCAAAACAAGTATGTGTTTAAATCCAGAAATGCAGCCCAAATCTTGGCCCTAGGATTAGATGATCTAATGGTCAATAATTAACCCAAAACACGGAAGGTCATAATTAAGTAGTTTTAGGTCATATTATAAGATTTGGGATTATATCATGTTAAGATCATTTTAGGTCATGCTTTGTTAGCATGACCTAAAAATAAACTAACTATGACCTAAAAATGTCTTACGTATGACCGTGTTCTGCATTTCTGTATTTAAATCTGGTCTTTATAGATCCAAACCATATATATATATATAGTACAGGATCATATGATTAGGACTGAAAAACAGGTATTTGATTATATGCTTAAAATAACCAATTAAAATCGATTCGGTTCCCCAGTAACCGGGAACCAGATAACCAAACAAGCAACTATGTGTACCGGCTACTAGGGGTGTCAAAATGGATATCGGGTATTGGATACCCGATATCATAACCCAAAATATCGGGTAATTGGATATCCAATATCCGATTTTTCGGGTTTCGGGATCGGGTTCGGGTATAGGATTTTTTGAATTATCGGGTATCGGGTTATCCAATACCCGATTGGGTATACCCGAATTACTCGATTTTTTTTTTAAAATAAATTTAATAAACTAGTCCCAAAAACCTTTCACTCTTAAGTCAAATTTAGGGTTAATATATGAATTGTGATGTTTATTATAGATAAATGATGGATGCTATAACTTATGATTTTTTTATTGCTAAAAATTAGTAGTAGTTTTTTTTCTCTTAATCGAAGTAATTCAAGTTTGTATCAAATTCAAACTATTACAAGTTTGT
>NW_025952291.1:561-1000 GCF_023119035.1 Salvia hispanica | reverse complement strand
TGTCCTTGAATGCTTCGATCACTGCCCGACAGAATTTGGCTAGGCAAGCGCGTCCAGTATGCTCGCTCACATGGAGGTACTCATCAAACATATCTGCAGTTGTTCAGTAAGCGAATTGGCGGAGGACGGATGTGCATTTCTGTAAAGTCGATATACTTTGCCGCCCGACAGCATCGAAGGTTTGCATAAAGTACGCGTCACGAGCCACAACTGCGTTGACAATGCGCAAGAACACATGCCTCCGCATCCGGAACCGGCGACGGAACATCTGATCACTCCATCGAGGATCTGCAGAGAAATAATCCATGAAAAGCCGCAAACCAGCTTGTTCACGGTCTCGGTGGATATACATCCGAGTACGCGGTACCCGGTCGTGTTGCTCGTTCCTATAGGTGGCTCTGGCACTTGTTCGACCAAACGCCGAAAAGTACCTAATAAA
>NW_025952291.1:0-551 GCF_023119035.1 Salvia hispanica | reverse complement strand
GGATGTGCATTTCTGCAAAGTCGATATACTTTGCCGCCCGACAGCATCGAAGGTTTGCATAAAGTACGCGTCACGAGCCACAACTGCGTTGACAATGCGCAAGAACACATGCCTCCGCATCCGGAACCGGCGACGGAACATCTGATCACTCCATCGAGGATCTGCAGAGAAATAATCCATGAAAAGCCGCAAACCAGCTTGTTCACGGTCTCGGTGGATATACATCCGAGTACGCGGTACTCGGTCGTGTTGCTCGTTCCACGCTTGGATAGCAGCTTGATAGCGTTCCACCTCGTTGTTGATTTCTTCTTGGATTGCGGGCATCGCCGTCTCTAACATTCGAGCCATTTGAGCTTCGATTGCTCGTTGGCCTTCACGTCGAGGCGGCATTTTTCGAATTTTATCGTGAGAGTGAGAGAAATGAAGTTGAAGTAATTTGAAAATGGATGGAAGAGTGGTATTATATATTAATTTTTGAATTTAAAAAAAATAAATTATTGAAGTTGCGGCCCGGCCCGGCCCGAACCACAAATAACGCCGGGCCGGGACTC
>NW_025952290.1:0-8000 GCF_023119035.1 Salvia hispanica | reverse complement strand
TGAAACTGCATCATATACGCAATAAATCTCGATAAACTTCATGTATTTCTGATCATTGAGATATATTTGGATATGATATTGTAACAGAGCAACAGTATTTGGATGGCATAATTCATATCACATGACTAAAGCTATGGGAGAAATGGCTCTTGGTGAAATTAGAGGAGATGCGCCTTTGCTTATTATAAGGCCTACTGTTATTGAGAGCACCTATAAAGAACCTTTCCCTGGATGGATACAAGGAAATAGGTATTTATCAAGCTACCTATTTAAATTTACAATATTTATTTTTCATTATTTTTAATGGTTTGAATTTAGGATGTTCGATCCTGTCATTATAGCTTATGGGAAAGGACAACTTCCAGGGTTTTTTGGAGACTCTCAAGTGATCATGGATATTGTAAGTTCAAGTGGTTATTAAATGGAATTAAGAAATGGTTTTGTTGGTCAATAATTTCATTAAGACTTACTTACTTTTTTTAAAAAATCCTAATCAGATACCAGTAGATATGGTAGCAAATACAACTATTGCAGCTATTGCCAATGAAGGAAACATGCATAGGCCACATCCACAACCTAGGGTTTACCATGTTGCATCTAGTGCTACAAATCCACTATTATATTCTGATTTTTTTGAATACCTTTTCCACTACTTCAACTCACATCCTCTTATCCCATCTCAAGAAATTTCAAGAATTAAATATTTTGACAATTTCCAAGATTTCTCTGAATACACAAGAAATGCAATCAATGGAGATGAGGAGAAGATGACTCTAAAATCCCAAAATCAAGCTAAAGCCAAAGCTGCATATGCTGACAAACTTTGCAAGCTCTATGAGTTCATTGGGTTTTTCAATGCAAGGTACAAATATTTCATAGCATGCCCAATATCTCTTGATTAATTTAGATCTGAATTTCTTGATTAAAATATATTATTGTTCAGGTTTGACACGTGGAACACACAGAAATTAATTGAAGCAATGTCAAAAGAAGAAAGAGTTAGCTTTGAAGTGGATGCAAGAAATATAGAGTGGAAGAAGTATTTTGAGGAAATTCATATTCCTGGTCTGATAAAACATATACTCAATGGCACTATGTAATAAAGCATTAATTTGTATGTAATTTATTTATACTATACTTATATGTATGAATGCCTTTGGTGTTTCTCAAATTATGGTAATAAGTATCACTATGTTTGAGGAATTAATGTTTTGAAATGGACCTTAAATTTGGAATTACCCAACTGATTAAACTCTTGCAATTGGTGTTTCTATATATAGCCCATATTATTACAAATATTTCAAATTTCCAAAGGTCCATTTGGTCTTGTCGATTTCTACGTCGATAAATTGCACTCGAAAACCCAAGTATGACATGCTCGGACGTATAGAGTTTATCGGATCCAAATATAAGACATTGGTCTTTGAAATTTATACATTGAGTCATAGACTTTAATTTGGTAATTCCACCACAACAAAATATTTCTGGTCATTCTAAAACAAAATATCTAGTCATTCTATAACAAAATTCAATAATTTCTAGTCATTCTATTCCAAAACTCTATCGATTGAAGTATAGACTTTGTGTCGGGCCTGTCGGCTACATATGTCAATACGTGGATAATTTCTTGACATTTGACTATAATTAAACTTTTATCAGTGCTCAAAGTTACACCTTCGTCCTATACTAGACGTCGCATTTTTATTTTTAGTTTATTCAATAAAAGGTGTCATATTTTATTTTGTAAGAAGAAATTATCTCTCATATTAATAAAAATATATTATTTTCAATCTCCGCTTAACACACAAAACTACATCTCCTAAGATGTAACATTATCCAAGTGTATCATATATTATAAGATGGAGGTAGTATAAAAAATTAAATCAAAGTATAGGTCCTAATGGAAACTTTATAATGAAAATTCAAGAAATGAGGTATGCTGAAACTTTACTTAAAATTATCTATATTAAGAGCATCCGCAGCGGTACTCAAACCGCTGCTCGTCCGTCCGTGCCGCTGAGCACTCGCTCGTCCGTCCGCCGATGGAGCTTGTCCGTCCGTGCCAGCGGCACGGCGCTGCTCTTAGCCGTTGGCAATTTCTGTTTTTTTATTTTTTATTTTTTAAAATTCGAAATTTATTTTAAAAAAATGTTTTTAAATAAAAAAAAATATTTTCCCACTTCCAAAAAAAATATATCCGTTTTCTACCCACTTTTAATTTATTTTTCAATTTTTTTTCCCCAAAATTCATATTTTCATCTATAAATACCCCCACTCAAACACAAAAAAAATCACATTCTCATCTATTATCTATACTATCATCATCAACATTCTCTCATCTTTTTTCCTCATACTCTATCATCTAAATTCCCACCACACTACACAATGCCCGGCTCCGGCGATCACCCCTCCGGCAATCGCGGTTGGAACCACGATTGGTTCGACTCCGAGGCCGGATATAGTCCGGAAACCCAATTTACGGCCCCTCCTCATACCCAAGGTTCGCAAGCTCCCGGTGGCTACCGTCCTTACTCCGGTGCACGACGAACGCCTTGGTCGTTCGGGTGGGCACCCGAACCCGGATCGGGAGGGAAAGCAGCAGCTCTACTCCTACTCCTCCTGTTCGTGGCACCCGCACCCCGTACACTCCGGGTGAGATGATGGCGATGTTCAAAGCCTACTTGGCAGTCTCCGAAGATCCGGACGTTGGCACGAACCAAACAGGGGAAACTTATGGTGGCGCATCAATCGCCTCTACAATGAAACCCGGCCAGAGGGAACCATATATCGCAATGATAGTGCATGGTTCTGCAATTGCATGTTCAGTATGCAACGGTAGGCAATCGGGAAGTTCCAGGGGATATTACCTCCAGGAAGAGCGGTCGGCGGCGCAGCCGGTACCTAAACCGAGCTCGACATCATCAGTGCCGCCTTGGCGATACCAACCGGAGGAGTTCAAACCCGTTCAAGTACTGCCTCGATTGTTGGCGGGGAGGGCGCCTACATCTCGAAGTATAGGGGCGGCATAGTAGCATCCTCATCCAGGCTCCTCTAGCAAACGGTCGCAGGTCGGTAGCCCTATCCGACGGCGCCTCCGATGATGTGGCTACCCAGCTTGCCGGAACTAACTTGGGTAGCCCCGACGCTGGCCCGAGCGGCCTCCGGTCGGAAAGAAGAAGGCGGTCGGAAGGTCGGAAGGAAGAAGGCGACGACCGCCGCCCCCGCTCCCTTTGTGCCTCCTCCACCCCCGAACAACACGTTGTGGGCCATCTTGAGTCAACTCTATATGAACGATACGTCTCGGATGACTCCGGATCAACTTGCAACACATGAGCAAATGATCCGGGGTCTCAAGAGGCAATTGGGGATAGAGGACTAGTCTTCCACGTGTGTAATTTTTAATTTGTAGGATTTTAATTATGTATTTTTTATTTTCTAGGATTTTAATTATGTATTTTTATTTTTTAGTATTTTAATTATGTAATTTTTATTTTTTAGGATTTTAATTATGTAATTTTTATTTTTAATATATTTTTATAATGTAGAAATATTTTTAATAATTGGAGTATTTAAATTGAATAATAGAATGGTGGGACCCTTGAGCTTGTCCTTAGCTAAGAGCACGGATGTGGGTGTTGTGCTCTTAGCTAAGGACAAGGAGTAAAAGTGGGTCCGGGCCCACCTCCGTGCTCTTAGCTAAGAGCACATATGGGGATGCTTATGCTTGATTCAACATAGTCCATATGTTTCATCCGGATATACTCCATTCGTACCACAAGAATATACATTTTTGATTGAGCACGGAATTTATGCATAATTAGTAAAGTAAGATATATAGAAATAAAAAAGCAATTAAATATTTTATAATAGAAAACGGGTTCATACCATTAGAGAGAGAAGGATTTCTAAAATTAGAGAGTGCATATTTTTGTGGGACGAATTAAAAAATGAAAGAGTCCATAGAATGACAAATGATTCTAAAAATGTAGCATTAAAGACGGAAAGACGAATATTAAATATTGAGCTACTTATCTAATTGAATTCAACAAATTATAATGATAAATATATATATCCAACTCAAAATGGAAATTTATTCATATGCCAAAAGTCAAATTACTACTTGAAGATGATTCAACTTTCTAACATTTCAGTGGATTTTTCATAATAATATATGAATTATCTATTAAAGGCATGTTTGGTACTCTAACTATGTTTTGGCTAGGTGGAATAATAATCATATGATATGTATCATGGTTTGTGCTAATTAGATACTCCCTCCGTCACAAAAGATGTCACACTTGTGGAACGGCATGAGATTTTAGGAGGTTTTGTTTTGTGTGTTAAATGGATAGAGACAATATAATTTTTATATTCATGTGAGAGAGAATTTTTTCCAAAAAAATAAATGTGACATCTTTTGTGGGACAAACTAAAAAGAAAAGTGTGACATCTTTTATGGGACGAAGGGAGTATATCTTATTGACGTGTTTATAGCTTAGTTAAAAATTCACTTTATATCTTATTGGTGTAAAAGATAGAAAAACATGTTATATTTTCTTTGGACAAAAATTACCTCCATATTAATTATTTTGGTTAATATAGAGGGCACAAATGGAAATTCCTCCTACTATCTAGATCCAACCCATGAGGCAAGTATTCTAACCCACCAAAATGGCAAACTAGTTTTTCATGGTGAAACAGTAGATTTTTTAGCAGGCTAGATACTGATAGAGCACGTTACAAGCATGATTTTAAAGGGTTTATTACACTAACATGGCTGATAATATGCGAAAAGAATGGTGAATTTGAGCGTGCAGGGGCTATAAAATGTAGAAGCGGCAAGTGCAGGATCAACTTGATTAACTTAGAAAAGGAGTGAAAAATGACCAAAAATGAAGCTAAGTTGACTAGTTGCGTACAAGCAGTGAAGTCTGCCTAGCCGACGAATTGATCAAGTGGAATTCACCACATGAAGTGATGAGTCACAGGAGAGAAAAGAAAAGATGCCATCTCAAGGGCATAATTGTCAAGATAGGATGGGCTTAACCTAGAGATTTGGGCCCAACATCATCCTATAAATATGGAGAGAGTGCACGCAAGAAGAGTTGGACACCATCATCACCTTCAATCACCTCATTTTCACCTTATTTTTCATAGCATGGAGTAGGAAGTTAGCAGTAGGAGTTGGTCGTTTCCACCTTTGTTTTTATCTCTTCTTCCTCATCAAGGAAGGAGGGATCTGGATCTACGTAGAAGTCTTTGTAGTTAGAGTTTTTGTCGCACCCCGAGGGGTTTAAACAATTTCTATTCTGTTTTCAGGTCATCTTTTTCTTAGCTTAGTTGTAGTTAATTTTTATATTCTAGTTGCTACTCTAGTTACCTTTCCATTGTTAATCGCTCTTTAAATCCTTGTTTGGAATTCTGTTTTAGTTACGTTTACCGAAGATCGTTTATGAAATGGAGTTTTTAGTTAAAGTTGTGTTGGATCTGATGTTCTCTGTTTTGATTGCTTTCGTTTGCTTAGTTCCGCCTTGTTTATGCTTTCCCGTAGGTAGATTTACTTTTTAGTTCACCAACTTGCATGAGAATAGGTTAGATACTTTAGATATGTTTTCTTTACGTCGATTTCATATGGATCTGTGTTCGTTTTGTTTGATTTCTGTTTTTATGTATGTTGCTCTGTTTAGATCTGCTTTCGTTGTTTTTATTTAACTGCTTAGCGAAAAAGAAGGTGGTGGTTTGTTAGAATTGTAGTCTATGTCACCTTTTCGATGTTTACAGCTTTTAGGTAGTGCGCTTATTTTGTGTCAGTGGTCTCAAGTTACTTTTACTCTTCCGTTTCTAGCTTAGTCGATCAAGTAACTTGTTCCCTAGTTATGTGTAGTTTAGTCTAGATTGATCAGTCTAGTTTAGTCAGTTGATCAGCTTCCTTTTCCTTAGTTTAAACTTAACCCACTAAAAAGTGTGGCTGCAACCAATCTCTCAAATGTCTCAATCCCAACTCCACTTATCTCTGTCCCTGAGAGATTCAACCCTTACTTCCCTTTGCTAGTTTATAGTATTGTGGGTTAAGGTTTGAGTCTCTCCGTCCCTAAGGGATTCGACCCTTAACTTACTTATTGAACACATGGCAAAACCAATAAAATTCTCATCATCTTGTTGTAACATATCCACCGAACAATCCAAACAAGTTATTAGGCCAACATAATTAATAAAGCTGGATAGAACTGGACTTGTGTAAGGTAAAATGAGAATTTTTGTAAATTCCTAGATTGTCTCTGAAAAAATCAACATAAAAATATGGCTATGATCTCTTTCATTTGATGCTATATATGTAAATGCACTTTTGTGTAGAATATTTTGTGATGAAAATAGTACTCTCACCGTCCCTCTGTAATAGAGACATTTCTTTTCGGTACAAGATTTAAAAAAAAATATTTTAAATGAGTTAAGTAAAAGGAGAATAAAATAGAAAGGAAAAAGATAGAGGGATGAAGAGGAAGTAAAGTATTTTTTGCCGAAAAAGGAAATGACTTAGCTATAGTGGGACAATCCAAAAAGAAATATGACTCAGCTACGGTGGAACAAAAGACAGAGGGAATAGTATTAAATTCTTTAGAATCATCTTATAAAATCATTGGAAATAGTTATACACTAATACTGAAACCATCCCTAACATATTTAAAGAATGAAGTAATTTGAATATTTTTTATTATTATTATTTGGAGTGCCCTAAACCATATGTTTTCCCCTATCCATTTTCTCTGAACCCTAAATACAGTAAAAGAAAATATTTAATTTAATATAACATCATATAATTGGTTTAGACTTTGTTTTGATTGATGTTCGATTATGTTATATAAATTGGTCAACAAGGAGGTAGTATAATTTCACATAAATTTTAAAACTAATATGCAAAATTAGAATTTAGTTTAGTATGAGTATTTATAAGAAAATATCTTAATGAAATAAATATTAATATTTCATTTTCCTTTCACTTTCGTCGTACTTTCTTTCTAATTTTTCGCAAAAAATAATAACATGATTAAAAATACTTAATATTTTGAATTTTACTAGTAGGTGCCTTTATTTAAGTAGATGTAGTGAAGGTGGACGAAAGGCGGTCTGTCTCATCGATGTTGCCTTATTGGGGTTAGAGTATCCACAATGGTGCCCAACAACCACGGAACAATCACGCCACAGCTACAAAAACTTGTCCAGGTCCAATAGACAGTCACGCTACAGCTACAAATCACATTATTTTATCAAAATTATTGATATATTTTAATTGGACTAGAATAAAATTAATTGGACAAAAATAAATAGAATGGAATGGAATGAAAAATATGAATTGAGAATAGATATTTTATAGAAATAAATTTTAAAAATAAAAAAAAATTATACCGCCGCCACGCCCGGCGCAGACGGCGGTCTGCAGTGGCCCGCCGCAATAGTAGCCGGAAAACCGCCCCCAACGCCCCTTCCATGTCGCGTTTGCGGTCCAGCAGTGGGATGGAAGGAAAACTTAAATTTGACTGGAACTTCTCATGGGCTATATTTGTTAGTCATAGTAAGTAGTACATTTATTATCCGACGTTGAATACACGTTAGAAATATACATATTGAAGGCCAATAAAAGTGTGATTATAATATTATTATTAGAAATTTAAAAAGATACATTCAAGGATATTCACCATTATTTTGATTTGATTTTTTCATCTTGACTCACAGTTCACACCAACCCATCAAATTGGACATTATTTATATTTATAATACTTAGATTCTTTATACTTTTATATCAATCTCATTCCAGCTTTAAAATTGGGTTCTCCTTATCTTGACTTTTTAATTACACAGCATTAATTGTAGAGCATAAGAAACTCGTTTCATTAATACAAATAAATCCCACTTACCGCGTTGCTGACACCATTAATGACAGAATCACAACAATAATTGCCTTTAATGTTATTTTAACCTTAATTACAACTTAATCTTAAAAA
>NW_025952289.1:0-34963 GCF_023119035.1 Salvia hispanica | reverse complement strand
AAAGCTGGATGTCACCATACCATTCCTCCAAGCCGTGAGACTACACCCCTCTGGAAAGTTTATAAAGGAGTTTATAGCCGGAAAGGCCCAGGAGGATGGAAAAATCATGGTGGAAGGAATAGCGTCAGCCATTGTACAGGAGAAACTACCACCCAAGAGAGCCGACCCAGGTATGTTTACTTTACCCATAACAATTGGAGATGCGAAAATCGAGCATGCAATGTGTGATTTGGGAGCATCTATCAATGTCATGCCGTTGTCCATTTATAATCGGTTAAAGGGGGTAAAATTGTCAAATACTAGGGTGTTGATCCAACTGGCTGATAGGTCATGTATCAATCCTGAGGGTGTGTTAGAAAATGTGTTGGTCAGGATACAAAACTTTACTTATCCCGCTGATTTTTATGCCATAAAAATGAGTGAACCAGAAGCTAGGGAGTCTAGCGGGATATTGTTAGGAAGACCATTTTTAAGAACGGCTAAGACAATTGTGGATATGGCTGAGGGGACAATTTGCATTGACTTTAATGGTGAGAAATTTGTCTTTGACATCAATGAAGCCATGAAAAAACCAATAGATTCTGAAAATCTATGTTATGTTGATGTAATTGACCCCTTAGTCCAAGAATTTCTTGAGACCGAATTATTGCAGGAAAAGCAAAAGCTCCAAGCCTTGGATGTGTATGCCCAGGCTGATGTGGAAGCAGCTGCAAGGTGTGATCTGATCAGTAGCCGAGGATTGACTGACGAGGAGATCGAAGAAGCAATTACGGAATTTTGTCAGCAGTCGGAACTAGCGGGATCCGTAGGGGCCGTGGTACCGGCCAGTATGGAGGAAAAATCAGATGCTGAACAAGAGCAAGAGGAGGATTCAAAGAAGAACCCTCTACCCACGGACACACTACCCCCGCAAGCGGAAGCGCATGCATAATAAATCACATAATAATCAGATCTATTTAGCAGATTATTTAGACAAAAGCTATTCGCGTAATTATCACATGTATCATGCTCATAACTTGAATCAATCATGTTTTAAGAATATTGAAACCTAAAACATGCTTTTCTACGGAGCAGAAAAATACCTAATTAATTCTCCAAAGAATTGAAGATGGCTAGCTTCTTCTCCACGTGATGCTTTGAGTACTAAACCACAAATCTTCTCTCTGGTTCCCGAACTGTATCCCAATATCAGTGTGGGCTGATCTTACTAGAATACTAGGACTTAAATAAAGAAGACAAAAGAAATCCTTTTTGGAATAGGAGAAGATTTCGAAAATCTCCTCAGCTTAGGAGAGGAATTTCGAAAATTACACTAATCTGAATTGTGTTATTTCTGTCTCCTTTATTCTCCTATTTATATTAAGTTCCTTTTGGGCCCAGACAGGGATCTATGGAAGGCTTTGGATATGGGCTCATCCAATTTACTTTTTACTAATTAAATTGAACCCACAATTTAATACAAGTTATAATTGGAATATTACGAGCAGCCACTACAGAAGTAATATTGAACTCTCCCCATCCAAATCCGAAATTATAAGTAATCCGGGTTTCCGTTTAACTTTCATTTCCCGTGCTTAAGATTAAAATGTCCATTAATTAATTAATGTCTGCTATTGACTTAATTAATTAACTTCTTATTAATTCCAAGAGTGGACTTAGCATGAAACGCTTATTTATTATTCATAGAGTAATCACACTCCAACTAGCTAGGTTCCGAATAATAAAACCTCGTTTCGCGCTCCTCTTGAGGACATTATCAAACGAGACTCAGCTCGTGCACGATTCAATATAATAGCAATCCTAGCACCGCTAGATATCGATCACCACTACCCAATATATCAGGATAATTGGGTTACGAAAAACCCGCACCATTTGATAAGTCAAAGCAGTGCATAATCAATACCGTATGCTCAATGCTAACCTACATTGATTAAGAAATAAATATTTATCAAGACCTCACCTTTCAGTAGATAGCCTAAGGCAAGTCTTGCTGTTAGATCCGTTCAGTGCTATACCACACCAATGTCATCTTATTTCAGTAAGGCTTAGAAATATGCGGACTGACATTGCAACCTTTCTCGATGGATAGTCCAATTCCATCTAGGTTGTGAAATTCATATTTTTCTTTGTTTAGAACTGACCGTATTACCTTAAAGTGGACGACGCCCACAACCGGTCTACTGAAACAAAGACTTAGACTTCGTTAAGTTAACTTATACATTTAAACATGCATTAACATCCATTAAATGTAAAACATAACAACATTATGACAAAAATAATCTGTTTTATTCATTGGAAAATAAAATAAGAGTTTTACAGTATTCAATCACTCGAAACGTGATTTCTAGTATACAAACTCTAACAGGATACACTACCCCCGCAAGTGGAGTTGAAAAAGTTGCCAGTGAACCTTAAGTATGCCTGCTGATAAGTCGTATTCTAAGCCTTGGTTACTGGTCAGTATATAGTGAAATGCATGTATTATCTGCAAAACAGTTGCTCAAGTGTGCAGGATTAAGGGATCCAAGTCAATAGGAGACGATGCAGGTGACGCAAGTGAAAAGGGCGCTAGAAGGGTGCAATACTGACCAGGATGCATGCCAGAGAAAAGGCTCGAGATGGAGAAGAAGGATAGCTGGGATGATCATTACCAAGGGCAGAAAAGTCAAAACATGAAAGAAGTCTACCCTAAAAGCAAGGGTAAGCCTCCATATAAAAGAAGCCACTTGGAGAGAGAGAAAGTCGCCTTTAGAGTCCAGCCACCACATATAGTTAGAATTCTCTCTAGAAGATCAGTTCCTTCAGCATTATCCAATCTCTCGTTCCTCGCCACAGCCATGGTCACTTGAACCAAAACCAACAAAATTTCTCGGGCTACCAGTCAAACCCACCACCCCAGTATAACCAGCACCAGGGCTCGAACCAATTCCATCACCCAAACAGGTCGAGGAGGTCCATGGAGGACATGATGGGAGAGATGCTTGCTTCGCAGCAAAGCATTAAAAACGACTTGCAGTCCAGTAATGAAACTATGCAAGGAATGCAAAGTGCCCAGAAGGAGCATAGGGCAAATATGGATATGATGAACAGGCAGTTGGCCCAGCTCGCTAATTCGGTGGGCGGAATGAAAGGGAACTCAGGGAAACTCCCATCTACAGTCCATGTACCTGATAAGGCAAATGTGAGCAAGATTACACTGCGGTCCGGAACAGCCTACAATGGACCTCAACTCAAGAACCCTGTTGGGGAGTCTGGTAGAGAAAGGGTGCTGAGCGACACCATCTCAGCAGAAGAGCTCAAGAGGCCTCTGCCTCAGATGGAGGATCCGTTTTTTCTAAACGAGAAGCCTGCTGTGGAAGGAAAGGAGGGAGAAACACAACCTGGAAATGAGCAACCGGAAGGAGCAATGCCCGCATCGGAACCTCGAACCCAGGAGGAACCAAGGGAAAGTCCACAAGGACTAACTGGAGAGGCTAAGGGAGAAAAACCGTTTCCATATCGGTTTGTGACGAAGAGGAAGAAAGAAAACCCTGTGGATTTCATGTCGATCTTTGGAAAGCTGGATGTCACCATACCATTCCTCCAAGCCGTGAGACTACACCCCTCTGGAAAGTTTATAAAGGAGTTTATAGCCGGAAAGGCCCAGGAGGATGGAAAAATCATGGTGGAAGGAATAGCGTCAGCCATTGTACAGGAGAAACTACCACCCAAGAGAGCCGACCCAGGTATGTTTACTTTACCCATAACAATTGGAGATGCGAAAATCGAGCATGCAATGTGTGATTTGGGAGCATCTATCAATGTCATGCCGTTGTCCATTTATAATCGGTTAAAGGGGGTAAAATTGTCAAATACTAGGGTGTTGATCCAACTGGCTGATAGGTCATGTATCAATCCTGAGGGTGTGTTAGAAAATGTGTTGGTCAGGATACAAAACTTTACTTATCCCGCTGATTTTTATGCCATAAAAATGAGTGAACCAGAAGCTAGGGAGTCTAGCGGGATATTGTTAGGAAGACCATTTTTAAGAACGGCTAAGACAATTGTGGATATGACCGAGGGGACAATTTGCATTGACTTTAATGGTGAGAAATTTGTCTTTGACATCAATGAAGCCATGAAAAAACCAATAGATTCTGAAAATCTATGTTATGTTGATGTAATTGACCCCTTAGTCCAAGAATTTCTTGAGACCGAATTATTGCAGGAAAAGCAAAAGCTCCAAGCCTTGGATGTGTATGCCCAGGCTGATGTGGAAGCAGCTGCAAGGTGTGATCTGATCAGTAGCCGAGGATTGACTGACGAGGAGATCGAAGAAGCAATTACGGAATTTTGTCAGCAGTCGGAACTAGCGGGATCCGTAGGGGCCGTGGTACCGGCCAGTATGGAGGAAAAATCAGATGCTGAACAAGAGCAAGAGGAGGATTCAAAGAAGAACCCTCTACCCACAGACACACTAAATCCGAAATTATAAGTAATCCGGGTTTCCGTTTAACTTTCATTTCCCGTGCTTAAGATTAAAATGTCCATTAATTAATTAATGTCTGCTATTGACTTAATTAATTAACTTCTTATTAATTCCAAGAGTGGACTTAGCATGAAACGCTTATTTATTATTCATAGAGTAATCACACTCCAACTAGCTAGGTTCCGAATAATAAAACCTCGTTTCGCGCTCCTCTTGAGGACATTATCAAACGAGACTCAGCTCGTGCACGATTCAATATAATAGCAATCCTAGCACCGCTAGATATCGATCACCACTACCCAATATATCAGGATCATTGGGTTACGAAAAACCCGCACCATTTGATAAGTCAAAGCATTCCATCACCCAAACAGTCGAGGAGGTCCATGGAGGACATGATGGGGGAGATGCTTGCTTCGACAAAGCATTAAAAACGACTTGCGATCCAAGTAATGAAACTATGCAGGAATGCAAAGTGCCCGAAGGAGCATTTGGGCAAATATGGATATGATGAACGAGGCGTTGGCGCTAGCTAATTCGGTGGACGGAATGAAAGGGAACTCGGGAAACTCCCATCTCGTCCATGTGACTGATAAGGCAAATGTGAGCAAGATTACACTGCGGTCGGAATAGCCCACAATGGACCTCAACTCAAGAACCCTCTTGTGGAGTCCGGTAGAGAAAGGGTCTGAGCGACACCATCTCGCAGAAGAGCTCAAGAGGCCTCGCACTCGATGGAGATCCGTTTTTTCTAAACAAGAAGCCGTCGTGGAAGGAAAGGAGGGAGAAACACAACGGAAATGAGCAACCGGAAGGAGCAATGCCCGCATCGTAACCTCGAACCCGGAGGAACCAAGGGAAAGTCCACAAGTCTAACTGGAGAGGCTAAGGGAGAAAACCGTTTCCATATCGGTTTGTGACGAAGAGGAAGAAAGAAAACCCTGTGGATTTCATGTCGATCTTTGGAAAGATGGATGTCACTATACCATTCCTCCAAGCGTGAGACTACACCCTCGGAAAGTTTATAAAGGAGTTTATAGCGGGAAAGGCCCAGGAGGATGGAAAAATCATGGTGGAAGGAATAGCGTCGCCATTTATGCGGAGAAACTACCACCCAAGAGAGCCGACCGGTATGTTTTCTTTACCCATAACAATTGGAGATCGAAAATCGAGCATGCAATGTGTGATTTGGGAGCATCTATCAATGTCATGCCGTTGTCCATTTAAAACAAAAAAGGGGGTAAAATTGTCAAATCTGGGTGTTGACCCAAGGGATGGGTCTGTATAAACCCCGAGGGTGTGTTAGAAAATGTTTTTGGTTTGGATACAAAATTTTACTTACCCCCTGTTTTTTATGTCAAAAAAATGAGTGAACCAAGCTGAGCAGGGATATTGTTAGGAAGACCTTTTTAAAACGGCTAAGCTTTGTGGATATGCCGGGGGGACAATTTGCATTGACTTTAATGGTGAGAAATTTGTTTTTGACATCAATAAGCCATAAAAAAACCAATAGATTCTAAAAATCTATGTTATGTTGATATAATTGACCCCTTAGTACAAGAATTTCTTGAGCCAAATTTTTTAAAAGCAAAAGCCCCAAGCCTGGAGTGTTCCCCAGGGTGGAAGCAGGCAATTGATCGATCAGGAGGATTGACACGAGGAGATCAAGAAGAAATTTAAATTTTGTCAACAACTAGCGGTCCCTAGGGGCCGTGGTACCCGATGGAGGAAAACGGGTGGAACAAGGAAGGGAGGATTCAAAAAAGAACCCTTACCCCCGGACACATACCCCGAAATGGAGTTAAAAAGTTGCTGAACCTTAAGTATGCCTGGATAAGTCGTATTCTGCCCTTTGGGTTGGGGGCGATATAGTGAAATGCATGTATTATCTCAAAACAGTTGCTCAAATGTGCAGGGTTGGGATCCAAATCAAAAGAGACCGGGGCCGATGACTTTTTTTTTGACTATAAATACCCGAATATCTATAGGTATAGTATAGCAAAAAGGGTTGTACGGGGATCGAACACGGGAAGATGTACCAAAGTGTCTATCTTTCTAGAACTCAATTTCTATCCCGGGGAAACAAGAATTTTTTGTAACTTTTTAAAAAAAAATATTAAAAACAAAAAAACAACTAAAAACAAGCAAATCACGGAGAGAAAAATATAGAGATAAGGGGGAAATTCCCGGGGGTGTGCTTTGCATGGTTATACAAATTCCCAAAATACAATACGCAGACGTAATACTTTGAAAAACGAGTCACCTAGCTTATGCTCTGCATCAAAAGTTGATTACTAACATTAGGGGGTAATCCTAACACGTAACTCCAAAAAACTCCTAAGCCCTTAAAAGTCCTCCTCCAAATTTAAAAGGGGCCCTATTAAAGGGCTAACCGTAGTGTTACTAATGGATCTAACTCGCTAGAACTCCAGTTTTTGAAAAGTTGAAATCATACATAATTGTGTCACTCAATTAAAGCATCATGATTAACTTGGGAAGAAAAAAATAAAAAAAAAACGGATATTAAATAGAAAACGGAATTGTATAAACCAAAGTTGTTACTAACACATCCCTAGAATCCTATGAGCTTGGGTTACACATAATTGAATAAACTAAAAACATATAGATTAAAGAGAAAACAATTTGAACATAAAACTAAAGCAAATAAAACCCGTAGTGTAACTTCGTCGCTCTTGATGTTCTTGAAATCCTTCTCCAACTCCTTGCACAATTGAAGTACTTAGCTTGATCTTACTAATATTGCAAACAGTAACTCTTTCTCTATGAATGTGTTCTCCTCTTTCACGAAGCTGGAGGTCCTATTTATAGGAAAATTATTCCTCATCATGTGCTTAAAAGATCTTCAAAATTTGGTAAGTCTTGAGAAAATCCTCGGGGCTGGTCGGATTCGCGCTTTCTTCGGCGGGGTCGGGCCGCACCTTTGGCCGGGCGGTCGCTGTTGGAGTCTGCAGAGACTCTCGACTCCTTCGGTGGCGGACCGCCACATGTCCCCGTGTCGCTCGGCGGGTGACTTTCCTCGCTAGCATAAATTTCCATGACCGCCACATGGCTCGATCACGGTGCCGCACGCCGGTCGCCGTCTCGACTCCAGATTTCCGTACTATGCTACTCCCTTTTTCGGCTCAAATATGCACATTTCACAAAACACGTCAAAATACCAAAATGTATAAAATATGCAAATAAACGGACATGTAGAGTGATTTTGATAGTAAAAACGGACCAAATAATGGCCTTAAAACAGTGCAAAATCCGAGCGTATCAGTACCAACCAGTATGGAGGAAAAATCAGATGCTGAACAAGAACAAGAGGAGGATTCAAAGAAGAACCCTCTACCTACGAGACACACTACCCCCTAAGTGGAGTTGAAAAGTTGCCAACGAACCTTAAGTATGCCTACCTAGGGAGGAAGACTCATTCCCTGTAATCATCAACGCGGGTTGGTACGAAGAGCAAGAGGCAAGACTCTAACTGTGCTGGCAAAAACAAGAAGGCTATTGGATGGAGCTCACGGACTGTAGGTATAAGCCCGGACGTCGCATACACCACATTAGACTCGGAGGATGGAGCAGGCGCATAGAGATTCTCACGAAGGTGAACCCAACATGCGGGAAGAGATAGCGAAGGAAATCTTGAAGTTACTCTATTGGGCATCATATACTCAGTGCATTGTGAATGGTCGCCAATCCATATGGTTCCCAAGAAATCGGGGATCCGGTGGTCAAGAATGAGAAATGAGCTAGTGCCCACCAAACTAGTTACCGGGTGGCTAATGTGTATAGATTACCGAAAGCGAACATCTGCAACCTGGAAGGACCATTTTCCCGCCATTCATCGATCAAATGCTGGACTGGCGAGGAAGTACCTTTGGATGGGTACAGTGGTTCTCAAATTTACGTGGACCCGGAGGACCGGATAAGACCACTTCACATGCCCGTTGGAACCTATGCGTATAAGCGTATGCCATTTGTCTATGCAACGCCCCGTACTTTCCAACGGTCATGATGAGCATATTCTCGGATTTGATTGAAGATTGTATAGAGATCTTCATGGATGATTTCACTGTCTATGGAGACTCTTTCGACTCGTGCTTTAACATTTGAGTGGTACTTAGAAAGGTGCCAAGCAAAGAGTCCGGTTTTTAAATTTTGAGAAATGCCACTTTATGGTTACAGTAAGGAATTGTCTTAGGACACGTGGTGTCAAAAAAGGGATCCGGTGGATCAAGCAAAGTGATGTCATATCCAAACTAACCTTCCCTACCTGATCGAAAGGAATAAGAGGTTTCCTTGGCCATGCGGATTTTATCGAGATTCATCAAGGATTTCGCCAAGATTGCCAACCCACTCGCACTTCCGAACGAGGTGGAGTTCGTTTTCGACGAGCATTGCAAGGTGCTTTCAACCTCCTTAAGGAAAAGTTGATTTCACCGATTATTAGGGCTCCTAGCCCCAGGATCGCATGAGGTGATGTGCGATCTTAGTGACTATGCGGTGGGGGGCGTCTTGGGTCGAGAAGATCGATGGGAAAAGGTACGTGATAAGGCGAAAAGGAGATGTTTGCGGTTGTCTATTCATTCGAAAAGTTCGGAAATGGAAGGTACCTCTTTGGGATCCAGAGTCATCAATCTATCTTGATCATGGCGTCAAGTATCTCATTGCGAAGGAGTCAAAGCCCCGACTGATCAGATGGGTCTGCTTTTACAAGAATTCGACTGGGAGGTAGAAGATAAAAAGAGAGTTTAAAACAAGGTAGCAGACCACTTGAACAGAATAATACAAGAAGGGAACGGTGAAGATGTAAGGATCGATTCCGGGAAGAGCATTTATGTGAAGTGATTTTTCCGCAAGGAAGATCGATTGGGGAAGAAGTGATGAGACTCACTGGAGTGAAGCCGCAGCATGGCCTAACCCGAGCGAGGAGAAAGTAGGAAGCAGGAACCCTGGTGTGCGGACCTTGGCAAACTACCTAGTAACGGGAGAGCTTCCAGGAGCGCTGAGTGCCAAACATTACAAAGGCTCGAAGGATGAAGATCAAGAAGCCGAAGCAAAGTATTATTTATGGGACGACCTATACTTGTGGAAGCGCAGGAGCAGGCACCGCAGTCATTAAAGAGATGTGATCCCGGGACGTGGGAACAGCGAGACGTACTAACACTGCTTTGCCCATCACCTTGGCATGTACGGGGACATTTAGGGCCAAGGAAGATTGCCGGAAAGGTGCTAGGGGATAAGTGGATTCTACGGCTAGCCACGAGATTGAGATGCATACGAGTTACTCGTAAAGGTCAGTGGATCGTTGCTTGTGGACCAAGCGGGATCTCCGCTGAGGATTTAAAATGCCGCAAGTTCCAAGTGATAGCTCATGTGAAGTTCGATATCTGGGGTAATGGACTACATGGGGTCTTTTTCCTTCATCTTATGGGAACTCCTACATCCTGGTGGCAGTTGACTACGTATCAAAATGGATAGAAGCCAAGGCCACAAGCACTTGTGAATCTAAGGAAGTCACCAAGTTCCTCAAGAGTCATATATTCAACCGATTTGGGATACCAAGGGCAATCATCTCCGATTAAAGGCACTCACTTCTGCAACCGAACGGCCGAAGCATTGATGAAGAAGTACGGAGTTCATCACTGCCTATCCAGTCCCTTTACCACCCTTAAGAAACAGCGGGCAAGCGAGAGATCTCGAAACGATGAGGGAAATAAAGAGCATTTTAGAGAAGACATTCAACCCCTCCGAGAAAAGATTGGAGCACAAGGTTGGAAAATGCTCTGTGGGCATATCTGGACAGCCTCTACAAAACTCCTATCGGGATGTCCCCCTTATCGCATCGTCTTTGGGAAGATGTGTCACTTGCCAAGCGTAGGAATTGAACAATCATAGCATATTGGGCAGTTCGAAGCAAGTTAACGCTGGATGCTAAGTGCCCGTGGAAGCTGAGAAAAGGAAGCCTACAACTACAAAGAGCCGGGAAGAACTCAGATTGGAGTCGTTCGACTCGGCACGTGGCAGTACGAAAGGAGAAAAACAAAGATGCGGCACGACAAAAACTCGAGAGCGAAGGATCACCAAGTTGGTGACGGGAAGATCTTACTCTTCCGTACCAAGATCGATTGAAGCTAACGCTCTGGGAACCTCAAGTTCAAATGGGCAAAGGACCTTGACATTATCATTGCACTACGTGCTAATGGAGCGGCCGAGATTTCAGGGAGTATCCCTAACTCTGAACCTTTTGTCGTTATATGGATATAGATTGAAAATATATTTAAGAAAAATGGAGAGATGTGTGTAGTGGAAGAAATTCCCACTACACTTTAATAGCCGCCTAAATGATCAATAGGAAAAGGGTTTGGAGTTCCACCTGGTCAACGTCATATGATTTGTACTTACTGATCCCCGGTAAAACTTCAAATACCCTTAGTAATGATGTAAATATTGTGAATATTTAGTAATTTAACTTAAGTTAAGAAGGAAAAACAACAAAAAAGATTTTTTCTGATCTTAAATATTAATTTGCAGTTCAGTACTCACCACGAGGATACCACTTGGGTGAAACTCTGAATTCTGTACAAAGAGCCGCTTTATCTACTTTATTTCTATTTCTAGCCAATCGGAAGAGGGTGGATGAGCAAAGTTTGAATTCTAGGGTGTTGCAACACTGCATAGACGCAGTCTGCGTAGACCGGAAGCTGGGAGCGCTGGTCGAGCAGAGGACGTGATGGGCAACGTCCAATCGGCTGCGAGAACTCGCTTACCGCCTTCCACACGAAGCGTCGCAACCTTGGCAGCCGCGCTACAACCGGTCGAAACCACTCGACTACCCGCTGCTTCTATAAAACACCCCAGGCCGCCCTGCTCTCCCCCGCACCTGACAAACCCTCTGCTGCATTCTCTCACCCACAACCACCACCCCACTCCGAAAACTACCACCCACTACAGAAACCACCGTGAACCACCACCAGCACAGCCCATAAAGCAAAGAGAAAGACGACCATGAACCCGGCATCTACCACCGGCGAAGCCCCGTCGGAGAAATCCAAGAAACCTTGGCCAGAAGTCGCAGACCGCCAAACCTGACAACGATCACATGACCACCGCTGACGACACAAATTCCGGCGATGGTTCCTTTAGACACACTAGCGGCGGTTTCTAAGGCAACAAGACCCCAACAGAGACTGGGCAACAACCCTAGTCGGACTTAGCCTAACCGGAGGAATGCCGGCGACATCAAACCCTACCCCAACTGCAACCACAGAAAATCCACTCACCACCACCCCAAAAACCTCAATTCCGACATCCGAAAAGATTTCCCCAACAATAACCGCACAATCAGAACCCTCCCACCCTTCTCTCATACACCAACAAACAGGTCCGCTAGACGTCAGCCCTCTTTCCGCTCTATCAAGATCCTAACCTGGGGAGAAACATAAGAAAAAGAGAGTGGATGGAGAGCAAGCGAGAGCGAGAAAGGTGAAACAGATGAGATAATGGCTACTAAGGCCAAAATCGATGGTGCCAGAGAAAAAGGAGATAGATCCGAACGAAACGGCCGGTAAGCAATGGGTTAATGACGGAAGACGAATTCCAAGCGGTTTTGGGCAAGAGGGACAGGATCGTGGTAAACCCTGAAGGGGTGGCTGAGGTAGACTGACCTCGCATCCCAGGCAAGTAGGGGACGCTAGATGCAACAATGAAAGCGGAGTCGGTCGGAAGGGGTAGTCCACCAATCAGTGGAGGAGAAGACAGCACGAACAACCGGAAATGGCCGAACAACTTGAGGAGGAGAAGCAAGACCCGGAAACACATCAAGAGGAAGCCTCAGTGGTAACTAAACCGAAATCCGGTAGAAGAGGAGGCTAGTGTTGAAAAACGACCCTGCTAAGGCGGAAAAGCAAGTAACCCCAACGAGTGAACACCGAGATGCTTAGGAAAGTGGAAGTCCAACAAAGACAGGAGCAAACACGAGCAGCAGATGCAGTGGAGGTTTCGAGTGATGACGAGAGGACTACTCCTACAAACCTGGGGAGGAGCCCTCGAAAGCTAGCCGAAGGAGGACACCGAATGGCAGCGAGGGACGGTATCGGCCCGGCCAAACGGCCAGGACCGGCCGGAGGGGAGACATCACTGACAAGGTGGCCGGGGGTGCGGACCTCGCATCAGTAGTCAGATAGGCTCAGAGGAGGCAGCGACGCAAGTGATGCTGGTACCCGTGGTGGCCGAGCCTACCGCCCGGGAGGACATTTCAACACGAAGCCGATGAAGCGGAGACAGTAGAAATCAAGAAACCAAGTACATTCAAGAAAGGGAAGAGTAAGGGGAAAGCCCCTGTCAAGCAGTTAAACAAGTCAAGAAGAAGCAGCGCCTTGCATGCCGCGCCGTTACAAGGACTCCGAGAGCCGGAAGAGAGAGAGGAGATCAAGCTGCGCCATTTTGAAGTTCGGTGTTCTTTCCCTAGCTTTACGTACGTAATTTGGAGTGTATCCAATCGATCAGGTCGAGAATCTCTCCGACTGATCTAGCCGGATACGACTTTCAGCGAACCGGCTTCAAACAAAGTTTCCTCGACCCACTTCTACCGATTAGTATAATGGAGGTAAGGGTCGAATCACACGAGGATGGACACGTTTTGATAACTGTGGTGACTTTCCTGGGTGTTTTGGTTACGCTACCATGCTTTGGGGTTGAGATTTTACCTAGGCGAGAAATAGAGGTGGTAATTTCTACCGACTGGAGTAGGCGTGAAAATAACAAGTGCATGTGGTGGTGTTCGTGAAAATAGTGTGGACAAGGCGTCTCAGTAGGCATATGGAAAGTAGACAGAGTTACTAAAATAGTGAAAATGTCGACAACTCCAGATAAGAAAGCACTCAGAAATTAAAAGCAATAACTAGATCTAACTTTCCTAGGCAGAATGAAGCAAATTCGAACCAAAGTGACATGCGAAATAGAAACTTCATAACGTAAACGTTGGAAAATAACAAAGTACTTCAAAAGGCAACAACGATGAGTGTTTGCAACAAACCAACGTATGAAAGCAAGTAAAGATTAAAACTAGAAAGCAAAGTAACGATTGTTTTGCACACTCCGGGCGATGATGCTGCTATACTACTACGATAACGCATTTGGGCAAACGGCGCAGACTGATGAAGCTTCTCCGACGATAACGGGGCTCTTGGACGTCAGTGACCATCGCTGTGGCGAGGAACGAGAGGTTGGATAATGCTTGGAAAGGAACCGATCTTCTAGAGAGAATTCTAACTAAGTGTGGTGGCTGGACTCTAAAGACGAACTCTTTTTCTCTCTCCAAGTAGCTTCTTTTATAGGGAGGCTTGCCCTTGCTTTTAGGGTAGACTTCCTTCAACTTTTGACTTTTATGCCCTTGTTAATGATCATCCCAGCTATCCTTCTTTTCCATCTCGAGCCTTTTCTCTGGCATGCATCCTGGTCAGTATTGCACCCTTCTAGCGCCCTTTTCACTTGCGTCACCTGAATCGTTTCCTACTGACTTGGATCCTTTAATCCTGCACACTTGAGCAACTGTTTGCAGATAATGCATGCATTTCACGACATCTGACCGTAACGAAGGCTTAGAATACGACTTATCGAAATAAAAAATTAAAGATATTAATGACTTTTCTCTTTATGATGAGTAAACATCAATGAGATATATGATGAGCTGGCGGATCGAGGCGGGAGGGGTGACCGCCCTCCCGGCGATCCGCTACCATGGACCGGACGTGATTTTTGCATTGTCGTCCCCTCCGACGCTTCCAAAATCGCCCCTCCCCTCTGCTAGATTCCCGATAAATTTTATCTCGCCCCTTCGTTTTAGGATCATGGATCGCCTATTGCCGCTTCTTCCACGCTAGTAGTTCTTTAATTTTTTTTTTCTTGCTAAATTTTGGAATTTTCTCGAAACCGGAAAATGAATATCATAAATTTTATGTTGTTTGAGATTAATCACGGTTAACGATTTAGGCAAAATAAAGTGTGATGTGGCTTGTCGAATAATCTAAGTGGCCCGAACTACGTCAATAGGGAAGTTAGAGTTATACTAATAAGCCTCACATTCCACAAACTTTTTCTATATATATTTTATTATAAAACTAATATGTAAAAGTATGACTCGCATTTCACTATTTATTCTTCATCAACCTATTGTTACATTTCTTAAAACCCATGACGACTCCTAAAGTGGGACGGGGTAGTAGTTAATTTTTTGTTATAACACACTAGTTTTTGAGCAAGGAAAGAGCAGCAGCCGGTTTGTTAAGAGCATCTGTAAAATTGAGATGGAATAGTAATGGTTTGTATGCATGTATCACACACAAATTTTTTATAATTATAATTATGATTCTCCTCATCACCAACTGGGATCAAAGAATGCTTGAGAAAAATCTCCAACTGCAAGCTTCATCTTCATCACCAATATAATCAGTTCGGTCTCTATGTGAGTTTGTACAGATCTCCAAACTTGAAAATGTGTCAAACTCGTTGTTGGGCAGTTGGACCAACTCTAGCCTTGTTTCGCAATTAATATAGAGTTAATAGTCAAAAGATATTATTATCTTTCGTCCGGCCATGACACATTGCTTACCGGACGGGATTTGTGAGTTTTTGTTAAATGCTTAATTGGGGAGAAAATATAATTTAAGTATTAAAAGAGAGAGAAAAGAAAGATAGATTTTTTAATTTATTTAAAAACATTTGAGGGAGAAAAATTTTCAAAAAAGGAAATGGTCATTTTAAATGGGAAAACTAAAAGAAAACGTCCATCTTAAATGACGAAGGGAGAAATATTTTGAATTCGAAATGTAGTTATATACCCTTACGCACGGGCTTGAATTTTCTTGAGTCCACATCTGACATGAGAAAAGCTCCAACGGAGATTCAAATTTCTAAGAAAAGGCAGATGTGTAAATATGCAGTAATACAGAAAATGTGAAGTGTTTATATTCACCAAACATGTCAATTTAATTTCATACCAATCTTTATTTTACATACATAGGATTTGGAATTGTATTCCATAGAATTCCAATTCTCATTCCAAAAGTAATTATTTTGGGCCAATTGCGTAGTTTAACTATATATTTAAGAACAAAATTTACCTTTTTGTCCAAGAATTAAGATTGGCTATAATTTGATAAAAGTTGGATAATTTTGAACTGAACATAATTTAATCAAATTGATTGATTTAAATGATATTGGGGAATTTCCCCTCGTTTTCATATAACATTCTCTCTTCCTGCGTATTATTATCTGAGAGAAGAGGGGATCACATTGAATCAACAATCGAAGAAAATGGCGGATCAGCTAACCGATGAGCAGATCTCCGAATTCAAGGAAGCTTTCTCGCTATTCGATAAGGATGGCGATGGTAAATATATTATTTCTTATTTTCTTTGCTGTATTAATTTTGCTTCTTTTTTTTTCGTGTTTTGTATATCGATGTCTCCGAATGGATCTGCTCAAACTCGCGGCGGCTGTTAGTTTTGATATTTTCCGATCTGCCAGGTTTTGGTGGTATTTGCATTAGAATTGTATTGATTTTACAATTAAGATTTAGATCGCTCGACGAAATGAGATTTGGAAATGCAACTTTCGGCTTTCATTCGTGATTATATATGTTTTTGTTTGCTTGTGTGTTGCTCTTATTCTCCCATGTTCTTAGCCGCGTTCGGATGTAGGTATTATTAGAAATCAATGAAATTCTACTGCTTGTTTTCAATTGATTGCCAATGCTACTTACTGACCTTTCTAATTGCGGAGGTGTTTGCTTAGTAGAATGCTTTGTGGTGGTTAATTTACTGTGACGATTAGTTGATTCCATCCAATCTAAGATGTTGTGGTCTGTTGACGTTCCTTTGATTGAGTAAAACTGTTGATTGCACTGGCATTCGGATTTTATTTAGGGGAGCTAATTTGAAATTAGCTATTTTTCTATCATATTTTGGGATAGATAGGTTATTACTCCAAGTTTGTTGTAAAAATTTAAGTAGTTCAAAGTAGTAATGGTTTCACAAATACTCCCTCCGTTCAGCTGTAGTGGAGCGCTTTTCGAGACGCGATTTAAGAAATATTGTGATAGGAGTAAGAAAGTTAAAGAATAAAGTAGGAAGTGAAAAGGCGAGAGAGATGATGAGAGAATAAAGTAAGAGAGTAAGAAATTTGGGTTTACTTTGATAGAAAAGGGAAAAGACCCCATTATTATGGAACGAACCAAAATAAAAAATGACTCCACTATGCGGAACGGAGGGAGTATGTGTCGGTTTGTTGGCTCTTTTCTTTTCCCTCTCGATATGCATGTGCATTTAATTCATGGCCGTGCTATTTACATTGGTTGTCTTATAAAGTGTCTAATATTTATCAATTTCACATTACTCCCTTGTTATTAGAAATGAGTCACTCACCCTTAAAAGGGGTTATAAGGGGTTATAAGGGGGAGAGCTATCCATACTTTTATAGGTGAGCTAGGATCGCCCCAAGTCGATGGACAAGATATTAATAATTTTAACACGTCCCCTCACGTGTGGGTAGAATGACACACGGACTTCCATCAACTCGGGTAGGCAAGAGAAGAGATAAAGACATAAAATCCATCATCGACTTGGCCCGCTCTGAGACCATATTAGAAATAAGTCACTCATCCCTTAAAAGGCCGTATAAGAGGGAGGATTATCCATACTTTTATAGGTGAGTTAGGATAGTTACCAAGTCGATATGGGACAAGATATTAAGAATTTTAACACTTGTTTTCTAGGGTCTTGAATATAAGAGGCATTTTTCTTTTCGTTTCTGGTTGCTTTTTTATTATTATTTCATGGTCATTTGTTGTCATTTTTATGGCTATTCTAAGTTTCCCTTCCTGTATAAATGCTTGTAAACTCCATCACAGGCTGCATTACTACCAAGGAGCTTGGCACGGTGATGCTTTCTTTGGGGCAAAACCCCCACAGAGGCTGAACTTCAGGATATGATCAATGAAGTTGATGCTGATGGCAATGGGACAATCGATTTCCCAGAGTTTCTTAACTTGATGGCCAGAAAGATGAAGGATACTGATTCAGAGGAAGAACTCAGAAGCTTTCCGTGTTTTCGACAAAGACCAAAACGGATTCATTTCTGCAGCTGAGCTTCGACATGTCATGACAAACCTTGGGAGAAGCTTACTGATGAGGAGGTTGATGAAATGATCCGTGAGGCTGATGTGGGTGGTGATGGGCAGATCAACTACGAGGAGTTTGTCAAGGTCATGATGGCCAAGTGAGATCCAACCCAACTGATTCTAAATCTTTGAAAGTATGGGAAAAAGACCATAAAAGGAATAAAACGCAGATACGTCTGATTTTATTCCTATTTTCTTAGATGTATTCTTCTGGCATTATCAGCTTCATTTTGGTGCTCACCTGTTTTTCCTTTCGCATTGATTTTTAAGTGCTTTTGGTTCTTCAGTTCAGTGTATGCAGTTTGCGCTGTTCCTTTTTCTCTTATGGCCATTATTTCTTGACATTTCATTTGTAAGAACCTAATGCAGTCGGGATGTAAGTAGCTGCATCATCTTTCTGTCTGCTCGTTCTCTTACTCGGATTACTTAATCATGGATGCTCTTCTTTCTACGTAGACTCTTTTAGTGCTTGATTTTCTGCTCCAATTTTACTCGTTTACACCCTAATTCTTACTGTTTTCTACCCCAATTCTATAGTTTTCTGCCTAATTCATGCTCTTTTCTGGTCTAGTTCATGATTTAATATCTGGGGATTGCTGGAACTTCAAAATGTCAATGTGTTTACTTCTCTATGTTGTGGTTTAACATGTTGATTTTTTTCTCTGGGTTTGAAGATGCCCTTTTCCCTATAAATACAAGTTTAATGTTATCTACTTGAACTAATTAAATTAAAATAAATATCCATATTCTTGCCGTCAACCTTTCTTCTTTAGAAAAAGAACTTTTCCCTATTGGGCATTTTATACTTGTGCTTCTTGGTACTTCATTTTAGGATTTTGGTTCAATGAACTTCTATTTTTATTTGTTTTCACACCCTTACTCTTGTTCCTTTGGTTTTGACCATGTACTTGTGCTTATTAGTGGCTTTTGCCCATATGTATACATAATTATCTGTAGAGTAAGGGTTAAATGTGGTTCTAAAAATATGATGATTTTCAAACGGTGAATCGATCCATTTTGGATGGCTCGAGTAAAACTATCGATCAACGGATGTTTAGCCGATTTTGACCAAATAAGTTACCTAGTACATTTATTAGCTGCTAAATCATTACTTAGTTTTTATTTAGAAAAAATGTAAAATGAAACAAAAAATTAATAAAATAAATACCAAACAAATACAAAACAAAAATACATGATGAGACTTTACAAAACAACAAAACAAAAAATTATTTTAAATGACTTTCTTTAAAATATTGTTGTAATCAAGCATTAAACATGAATGCTTTAAAAATCAACCATTCAATATTTTCTAAATAATACAACAAATATATATATATATATATATATTTGGAAATGAGATTAATATCGCCCACTCATTTTTATTAAATGAGTAGTCAGTTTTTCCACATGAAAATATCTTTACATTAATTAATTATGAAATGCAGAATGGTAATATCATGGTAAATTTTATTCAATAAATATTTTTTTTTAATTTTACTTTTTAATTAATTTTTTAAAATTTTTAAAATTATTTTTTATTTATTTTTTTAATTTTTTAATTTTTATTTTTCAACTACATATCAATTAATCACTACACACATATAATGTCAACTATGTGTACAATCCATGTCAACCACACACCAATTCATGTCAACTACACACATATAATGTCAACTATGTGTACAATCCATGTCAACTACATATACAATTCATGTTAACTACAACTACATGTACAATTCATGTCAATACCCTCCGATTCCCAATAAATATGAAACATTTGATTTTCGCACGAGATTTTATGCAGTGTTGTTTTGTGAGTTAATGAAGAGAGTAAAGTAAGAGAGAAGAAAAGTAGAGAGGTAAAGTAAGAGAGAAAAAAGTAGAGAGAGAAGTTTATTTAGGAAACGTTCATTTTTAGTGACAACCCAAAGGAAACGTTGCATTTTTAATGAACAGATGGAGTAGTATTTATTGAATAAAGTTGTTGACATTTGATGTGTAGTTGACATAATTGTATATGTAGTTGAAAAAAAAATTAAAAATTAAAAAAAAAAAAAAAAATTTAAAAAAAATTAAAAAAATTAAAAAAAATTAAAAATAAATAAATAAAAAAAATTACAATTATGCCCCTCTGATACGTAAAAATGCAATACGCATTTGTAGAAGCTATAAATGAATTTTAGATTGATTTTTATACGCAATTGCATTTTATTGTTAAGTTTGATTTTAGATATTGATCGTTTAAATTGCATTTTATATATAGACGGATTGCATTTTTATATGTGAAAATGCAAAACTTAACAATAAAAAAAGCAATTTATGTGAAAATGCAAAACTCAACACTATAAAAAAGCAATTTACATACAACAAAAATGCAATCGCGAAAATGCATGTACAACTAGATTGCATTTTGTTTAAAATATTGCATTTTTCGTGCCACATGGCGCAGATGATGTACGTGTGACTCTAAATAAGGGGCACCCTAGTGCTCCCTTTTATATATATATATATATATATATATATATATATAATATAGAGATGTGATCATATCATAACCCCCAAATCACATAATAACTTCTATAACCAAATTCTTACCACACATATTTGATAATCTTGTGGTCAAATTCAAACTTAGATGTACTTCATAAAAAAGGCGCAGGGGTAAAAAATGTAATTTTCTCATTTAATTTCTAAATTTTACTCCAAACTCGTTCAAACTCATTCTCAGTTGAACTCAATTCTTCACCTTCTACCGATTGATTCTCTCATCTTCATATTCAAGCGATTTTGTTTCCATATTTCGCCTATTTTACTTCAACATCTCCATTTTCTTCCGATTTGGTACATTATTCCATAGTCTCCGATTTTGTTTCATATTTCTCGCATAATTGTGGATCGGGAAGATGTTTTCAATTTTGCGTTCTTATTTACTGACATTACCTTCTTCAATTGTCAGCTTTAATTTGCTTCGATGGAGTCTGAATAATCTAAGGTAACAATCATTATCTATTATTTAGCTTATAGATTGTGTTCATATTCATGTATTGAATTTGATTTTAGATTAATATTAGTTGCCGATCGGTTTATGTTTTCATGTACCGAAATTCTTATTTGATTATATTATTTACCGCCGATTATGTGTTAAGATGATACTTTTGGCTTATAAATGTTAGTTAATGCATAACATGATAGTTTTGTCGAGCAAAATGATACTGATAAAATGATAATATGATAAAATGGATACTCCATAAAATGATACTTACCTATTTGTGCATGTATATTCCCTGTTTGTGATGATGCTTTGAAGCCAATGATTGGTATGAAATTCAATACATTAGTAGAAGCAAGCTGGATTTCTATGAACATTATGCTCGTTCAGCTTGGTTTTGACATTCAGAAATGGGCAACAAATCAGCTCAAGGTATTACTAAGTGATGTATTTGGCTTGCAAAGCAGCATGCTCTAAGAATTTTTTATACCTCGTGGTCATGCATCCCAATCAACCGGTCTCTCGTTGCTGTAGGTGTCGGTCATTTAGGTGTGAATGTCTTGCTAAGCTCAATTTGAGATATTTTTCGATGGCATGAGCAGAGGATATGAGGTTTATAAGTTTGTTTGTATCATAATCACTTCACGTGGTCGCGGATGAGCATAGCATTTTATGATGGCCAATCGTAACTGGATCCTATCCATCGAGGTTTACGGAGGATTGTAAGGGTGTGTAATATTGGTCCCACTCTCACATTCAAACTTTTGAAGGAGATAAATGGACTCGAAAATGTCAGATGTGATATTATTGATATTAAATGGTTATCGTGATATATATATCTAATATTTGGATGAATCGAGCTCAAACGATTTTTGATTATAGCAAGGCTTCCTCAAAAGCTTTAATCATCCTACGCTCTTATATTATGAAATCAGATGGGATCTCGTTTATTTTTCAATCGACTTTTCCGGGCCGATGCTATTTCAAGACGAAATTATCATATGTTCGAGATGTAATTTCATTCGACTAACATACAACACTAACATGTATATTACTTTTGTTGTTAATAGACATAAAATTATACTTTTTGCCGATTAAATTACTTTTATGTTATAAAATGATACTTCGTTATATAATGACAAAATGATACTTATGTTACATAAAATGATACTTCTCGACTAATAAAATGATACTTTTGGCTGATAAAAATGATAGTCATAGCTGATAAAATGATACTTCGAATTATAATGACAAAATGATACTTTAGTGATAAAATGATAATTCTTACCAATAAAATGATAATCTTGGGTAATTATATTTCAGCTGATAAAATGATACTTTTAGCTGATAAAATGATAAGAATAGCCGATAAAATGATACTTTTCTATATGCATGAAATATAATTCATTTTTATGTTATATTCTCAAGGTATTGCATTTTTTTTTTGCACCATTCACTCGGAAAAGATAACCATTCTACTCCGCCACATTTGGAGTCGGCTTGTTATCAAGTGAAGGTGATAGACTCCTATTCTCGTTGTTCGGGTTCTGCTTTGTTCGATGCATGGGGGTAGCACCCAAATTGATTATCACCTATCAAGATTGGGATCAAACTTGCCGTGCAACAAGTGCCTTTACAACAAGTAACCGATGGCGTATGCGGTATACTATGGTTAAGGTGTCAGATAAGTTGCCCAAATCTTTACTTGGTAATGAAGATTTCAAAAAGATTTCGAATGCATGTGTTTGGTCTGATTGTTGTGAGTTCGATGAGTTTGATATAATACGGAATGATATAATGGAACGGTATGGATTAAGACGGTGACCGGTTCGGGATCAATATTCTTTGAAGATAGAGAATTCTCGGTTCCGCCTATTTTCGAGATTTTCCATGGGTCACTTCTTAAGACTACATCGATGTCTCGAATCGGAGAATAGCTTTTTTAAAAACTACACAAAGCCAATGCAAAACTTGTACAGCTTCATCAATTTCTTTAATTATGTCAAAGGAGATCAAAGTGAATGCCAATTCGCGATTGAACTACTGGATTACTCAACTATTCCCATTTGTCAACCCACCGGGCCATTGAGAAGCACATGCATCTACAATCTACACCGATTCTATTTTCAAACATGCACAACAGAAATAAGTACGGTATGTGGAGATTGTTTCTATAACCGTTGAGGATAACATCAAGATGCATCACCAGTCAAGGACCAATATGGTAGAACATGGGATGTTAAGCATGATAGTAAGCAAGACACATTCGACTATAGTTGCAAGAAGTTTTCCGTAATTGGTTTGTTATGTTGCCATATATTTTGTTTTGCTGAAGAATAAGTCTCCGCTTAATCTCATTCCCGAGAAATATTTTGGCTGCTGGTTGAAGAGCTCTTACTAAAGGCACCCCCATGGTCTACCATCCGAGGAACAACAACCATTTGAACGTGTGATCCATTTTTAACCTTATTTGTGAAAAAATTCTATTTTTCACGAGAAATGATAGTATTTATTGTAATAATGTTATCTTATCTTGCGATTTGGATGAAAAGCAGGAAGTTAAGAAAGTCGTTTCCTCCAACTTTTATCGATTAGTCCAAAAGTCTGAGGGAAGATAGATCATTCTTTGGCTTTTGTTAAGGGCCGGTCTTGATGATTTGGAAGAGCATATATTTGGAAGTATGTGTGTGTGTTTACTCAAGTCCTACTGAATGAAGTAAAATCTTATCCAATGGTAAAGAATAATGATTCTGAATAAAGTGAATAAACTCACTTGAATAAATTGCATTTTTAAATGTTAATCAAGCAAAAACCCACGTCAATGAAATTTGAATGAAGTATACGTTGAATCATTTCAAAGCCTACTGTAGTTAGCAAAAACATGTTTAGCTTCGCCGTAATACGAACAGAACAAGAATAAACCTATACAATGAAGTAAAATGGCTTGTAATGAAGCCGAAAAAATTTTCACAAGAAAGACATCTCATAAAAAACTAGATCTAATGGCCCATTTGGTCTCTAGTTCTATTTTTAAATATTGACATTGACTACACCTATATATCTATATATATATATATATATATATATATACGATTGTGATCAATTGAGATTTTTTTATGCTAATTGAGAAATGAGATGTAATATCGAATGGTAATATCATGGTACATTTTATTCAATAAATATATATTTTTTTATTTTTTAATTTAAATTTTTTTATTAATTTTTTTTAAGTTTTTTTTTTAATTTTATAATTTTTTTTTTAATTTTTTAAAAATTTTTTAATTTTTTTTTAATTTTTTAAAATTTTTTATTTTTATTTTTCAACTACATATACAATTCATGTCAACTATGTGTACAATCCATGTCAATTACATGCATATAATGTCAACTACATATACAATTCATGTCAACTACACACATATAATGTCAACTATGTGTACAATCCATGTCAACCACACACACAATTCATGTCAACTACACACATATAATGTCAATTATGTGTGCAATCCATGTCAACTACATATACAATTCTTGTTAACTACACAATATAATATCAACTACATGTAAAATCCGTCCCGCTTTAGGGAGCCCCGGGGGAGATAAATTAAAAAAATTTTACGGGATGAGGAGAGGGGGGATATAAACGATATAGTTAGGAGTGATAGTCGGGAAAACTTTTTTTGTTTCCCCCCATGATTTTTGAATATTTTTTGCTAAATTTTTTGCGTACCCACTTATGCTCTTAAAAATTTTCCCGGGTTGAACAAAGACCTCTTTGAGGCAACTTTTTTTTTATGCTATTGGAGAATTTTTACGTTTCTTTTCCTTTGGTTTCGTTACCTTATGATGCAATGGATTCCCATATTGTTATTCTCATGCCATTGTGAAAATTGACCCCTTATGTTATCATCCATCTATCATCACCCCCTTATCTTTAATACCTTTTTGGGCCCTCCTTGCCAAAATTGCAAAATGCCTTTGGATTACAATTCCTTGTTGATAAGGACCAATGATTCTTTTGACCCCCTTCCACCCAAATTTTTTGGTGATAATAATGTTTTGACACTACTTGTGAAATCCCCCTATGTGACGAAATTTTTTGCTTG
Source organism: Salvia hispanica (assembly GCF_023119035.1). Lineage (NCBI taxonomy): Eukaryota > Viridiplantae > Streptophyta > Magnoliopsida > Lamiales > Lamiaceae > Salvia > Salvia hispanica. Next base: position 10,211 of record NW_025952289.1, on the reverse strand, counting down.
GCCTTATGCACCAAAACAATTGTCCCTGAACCTTGTTATACCACGGGGTTTCCAAAATTTTTTAGAATAATCCGTGCTTTGACAAATGGGAAATCCCGGAGACGCCAAAACTCAAGGGAACCCCTCCCCCCTTGGGGCGGGGACGGGGTGACCAGTCTTGGAACCCCGCCCCCCCTCCCCGGTTAATCGGGAAAAAAAGGAAAGGGTTTTTTTTGGGAAACGAAAACCACCCTTTTTGGGATGGACTTGGAAAACTTGGGAACCCCGAATCATGGACCCGGCGATAGAGCGTATTTTCGAATCTTGGGATGAAAATGATAGGGAAACCCGGGATGAGTTGCATTACTCCCCCCCTTAATTCAAAAGGGCGGCCGACTTTTGGGGGGGATTTTTAAACGAAGACCAGGGCAGACCAAATAAAAACAATGACGTGGGAAGATTTCAAGCCCGGTTGTACAACAAGTATTTTCCCCAAAAAAGGTTCCGGAAAGGCAAAGGGGCACCCGGTTCCAATATGACTAAAGGACCATGACTATGACCGAAAAATTCAGGAAACAAAGAGACCCAATACGCCCTGATCAAGGGGACACGACGAAAAGGGCAGTAAAAGTTCCGCGGGACTGGGGGCCCGAAAAAGGATGTCGTTGGCTAGTCGAGGAGACTCCCCTTCGGAAAGCTTTGGCACTCGTTGGATATTAAAGCGCCGAGCCCGAGAAACCCGGGGAGAACTCTACCCTTTTGCCCCCATCACATCACCCCCGGGGAGAAGGGGAAAATGGGGGGGCCGTTGGGAAATTTCCCCTGAGGGAAAAACGGCCGGGGGCCGAATAAAATGGGCCCCGGACGGAGGAGGGCAACATCGTCTACCCGGAAGAGGAGATTATCGCCCCGGGGACCGAAAAGGCAATGGGGCTCTAAATACCTTTTCCCGGGAGAAGCCGATATCGAACCTCGTCAAGTTCCCCCGCGGGGGAAAACGGCCCTTTTGGGGGAGTGTGCAACAAAAAGGGGGGGTGGGGATCAAAGGGCAGAAGATCGGGGATCCCGGGGCAATCGAGGGGCCCCGCAAGGTGAACCCGAGGAAATCGCGACCACGTCGGTGCTGAAAAACCCCAAGCCTCCCGCCTAGACTTCCTCCACAAGCTAGGGGCTTCCCTGGAACAAAAGAACCCGAAGAAAGAGAAGATGATTGAAAAGGAAACGGGGTATGGGAAAACCTCGATCCCCCCCGTTTTTGTTTTACACGAAAGGATTCATTTATTTTGGGTTGGACACTTTGGGCTTCCCTTCCTACCCGAAATCGAACATAGAATGATGGTGTCCTCACTAGTAGGAGGAAAGATAAAATATCCAATATGCCCCCGAACATAGAAATTGTTATGGGAGAATTTTAGGTTAGCGCCACGACTTGGAGTTAGGCGAAGGAAAATTAGACGTAACCCGAAGGGTTTTGGTTGGAAAGGTTGGACGATTCTTTGAAAGGGAGAGGCAAATATCCCTACAAGTCGGGAAAAAGAACCTATCGTGTATCATGGAATCTCGGGGGAACCCGGGGGCCGCGATAATTTTCCGCCGGGCCCCAGCGTTTTAGAGAGGGGGCGGCCCGCCTACCCCGTCTTTTTTCCCCGGCAATGAGAATGATGAAAGAAGAGTAGAAACGTCGTTGTTGTCGGGAAATTTTTCCGGATTTTTTTCCCCAAGTAACCCAAAAGCCGCAGATCGAAAATTGGAGTTCACCATCGATCTTTTAAACCCGGGGGTTGCCCGGTGCCCCAAGGCACCATATCGAATGGCACCAGAGTTGGAGGAACTCAAGATACAACCCGAGCCGATGGACCTAGGTTTTGTTGGGCCCCTAGTGTCTCGCCAGGGCACCTACTATTCGAAAGAAAGGTGGGATCGATGAGGATGGCACCCCCTTAAAAATTTTCAAAGTTGACTCTTAAGAACAAGTATCCCCCCGGAGAATAGATGACTTGTTCGATCCCCCAAGGAGCCGGAGTTTTTTCAAAGATGGACTTGAGGTCCGGTTTAAAAGGCTACGAGTACGGGAGGACATCCCCAAGACCGCTTTTCGCACAAGATATGGAAAACTACAAAGGTTGTGTGCCAAGAATGCCCCGGTATTCATGGATTTGATGAACCCGAATATTCCATCCGTATTTTGGATAAATTCGAAAAAATTTTATCTATTAACGTTTAGCCTACCCCGGGGAACGAAAAAAGACGGGAGCATCTACGAATCAAGGGGGAGACCTTTTAGAAAAGAGGCTATCCCCAAAACGAAGTGTGAATTTTGGTAAAAATAAACTTTCTTGGACATATTATGTCGGCGGGGAAAGGGAATTTCGGTACCCCCCCAAAGGGGAAGTTTTGCAGCAATGGAAGTCACCATCAACCCCAAAAGAGATTTTGGGGTTCCCAGGCTTGGCAAGATCTTTGAAAGGGTTTTTGAAGGGTTTCAAGATAGCGAGACCAATGGCCAAAGCAAAGAAGGGAGTGGTGAATTGGACCCGGGGGGAAACAAGCTTTTAACCCCTTTTGGGAGAATTTACCACGCGCCCAACGGGTTAGCGGGCCCAGTCCGGGGGGAACTATGTGTTCAGGTGCCAAGGTTGGTAGGATGCTTTTATGCAAAAAAAAACAAGGTGATCGCCTTTCGCCACGACGGTTGGGGACCACACGAAAGGGAAATTTTCCAACAGGATTTGGGTTTAAAAGGGGGGTACATGCCCTAAAGATTTTGGGGACATCATTTTACGGAGTTCGATGTGAAATCTTTACGGACCCCCAAAAAGCTTGAATTCTTCTTTTGAGCGGAAGGACTTAAAATGCGATAACGAAGGTGGCTCGAACTAGTGAAGGACTACGAAGGGGATCAAATTTCCACCCCGGCAAAAAAAAAGGGGGGGGAAAGCTTTGAGCCGAAAAAGACCATTTGGGAACTAGCTATCCCAAAGAAGAGGAAAAAATTTGATACGAGGGGTTTTGAAAAGGCAATTGGAAGTGATAAAGGCACCGAAACGGTGGGAAAGGGGGAATGCCCCTTAGTGGTGGAGCGATTTGAAAACAAGAATCGTTTGGGGGCCCCAAAATGCGAAACTTGAAAGATTCGGGGAAGTGAGAAATGGAAAGTCGGGAAATTATAGTGAGGAGTCCCAAAAATTTCCCTCATGTTTGAAGGAAAACATTGGGGCCGGGGCAAGAGGAACTGAACGAGATCAAGGGGGAAGCTCATGAAACTCCATATCCGCCACCCCGGAAGTACAAAGAGACCAAGACTTAAGAAGTCATTTTTGGGGGAAAAGGCGAAGAAAGGGGTATGCGACATTTGTGGAGGGGTTCTTGCCGCCAACAGGGGAAAAAGTTTTTCACCAAACCGTATGGGAAATTTCAACCGTTGGTACAGTCAAGTGGGAGCACATCACCATGGATTTCATGCGGCCCCAAAACCCCCAAAGGAAACACCCCCTTTGGGTGATTGTAGATCATTTAAAATGTGCGCCCCATCCGGAAATTTGATAACTCATGGATCGGATGGGCCTTCGAATCTCGAGAAATCGGGGATTGCATGGAGTCCAAAAGGGCTTCGTCCCATGTGGCCCCAAGCTCACATCAAAATTTTGGATTAGTCCCACGGCCCCTGGCTTTGGAAAAAACGATTGAACTTTTTGCCCGGCGTTTTCCCCCGCCCCGGGGAAACCCAGAGGGCGATACAAACCCCGAGGATATGATGAGAGCCGTAGTGCTCGACCGAGGGGAAGTTGGGGGCCCCCTCCGTTGATCGAATTCCCCTTACAACAAAGGTTTTTAAAAAAACGAAAATGGCGCCGTATGAAGCCATTGGGGGGGAAGTGTAGATCACCGCTCTTGGGATGAAGTTGGGGAACCAAAAAGGGTATTTTGGGGCCCCCGGGTTTAGGGGGATGATTGAAATTGTTCCACAAATCCGTGTGAGAATGAAGGAAGCCCCCCAGCGAAAAGTCTTCGGCCCCCGTTCCCAAGGGCCGACTTACGATTTCAATCCCCGGGGATAAAATTTTTCAAGGGGTCCCCCCCGAAATGGATAACGTGTTTTGGGGTCAAAGGAAAATTAAAAAACCCCTTTTATCTTTTTTTTTGAAATTCTCGAAGGGGGGACCCGTAGCCTATCGATTGGGCCGCCAAACCTTGGGGCGTGTCAACGTCTTCCATGCGTCCAATTTGGGAATCCTGAGGCCAAAAAACGTGATTCCTTTTGAGGGAAATTTCTTTAACCGGTTTGGAAATTGGGAACGACCTGGATGATTTTGGGCCGTAAAATTCAAATCTTGGGGGAACAAAACTATTTTTGGGAAAGACTTTGGAGAAACCACAGTACGAGGAAGGGCCCCGTGGGGGTTTAGGATAAGATGATGGAAATGTAAACTCTTTTCCCTGAAGGTACCAAATTTCCGGGATGAAATTTCTTTTAAAAGTGGTAGGGTGTAACGCCCGCTTTTTGAACCCCAATTTTTGACGGGGGAAAATTTTTTCATTAAATGCTTTTTTAAAGCTATGACATATGTGAATTAAATGATGAGTGATTTATTGAATATTCGTTTTTCCAATTGCGATTTTTGGGAAATTTAGATTGAGTTGAATGGTCAACTTGTTGAAAAAGGGCCGAACATTGAAAATTCAAGTAAAAATGACGGGGGAAGGGGGTCAAAGTCGTTGGAAAATGGAAGTGGGGGGTGAAATTCGAAAATGTGGATATTTTAATGTGGGGACAAATAATAATTGTGGTGGGGAAAAATTATCCAAGGGATGAGTGAGAATTTAATAAAAGAAATTTTTTAAGTATGTGGAATTTTGACCCTCCTTTTTTTAAAAGGGAAAACCTATTTTTTTTGGATTTAAATTTTTTGCCGGGGTAATTATCCCAAAATTAAAACCAAAGTCCAAATATTCCCATTTATGCTATGAAGAATTCAAACCCCTTTTATTCCCATGAAATTTTTGAAATTCCTAAATAATTTGGGGGAAAAGGGATTATTTTATTATATTATTTGATCCCTTGTTTATTCTCTTCCATATATAAATTCAAATACCCAGATATCTTGTCAAATCTAAGAAGATCTTACCATATCCTAATTTAAATGGGATTTTAATTAAATCCCTTTGGAAAGGGGATTACTACGCCTACTACCATATTTTGGGGAGATTATTATTATTTTCTTGTTCTGATATGCTCTTGAAATATTCAAATTAAATCTAAGGCTAATTAAATAGCCAAATTTCAAAATTCCTATTATTCCTCTTCAAATTTTCCCTCTTCAACAAACAAATCTAATCCAAATCTTTTTTTATTTAATTGATGGAGTTTTATCTTAACCTCTATAAATAGGAGAGAAATCCTAAAACCTAGACTCGGAAAAATCGCCCCCTCTACTTCAGTCGTCTCCCCTCTCCCACTCTCAAAAACTTTTCTTCTATTTTCTCCATTAATTCTTCATTTTTTGGAGAAAAATTTAATAAAAATTCAAGATTTTGTTGAAAACAGATTCACTTGTTTTCACCATTGTTCGGGAAAAAAGGATTTTTTTTTGATCTTTCTTCCCCGTCAATCGGTGTTTTGACCCCCAATTTAGATCGAGTGGGGGGGGAAATTAATGGGGTAAAATTTTGGGATGCAGTGATAAGTGTGGTGTGCATGCCCTTGGGGCGTGACATTTTTTTGGGTGGTTGCGGGGTTTTGTTGGGGAAAACATAGCGGACCTTTATGATAAATCCGGTTGTTTTAAAAAAACCATAATAATCGTATTTGTTTTTGAGGGGAATATTGAAAATAATCGAGGGAAAGGAAACTAACTGCATTTTGATCCATGATTAACCTTTTTAAATACTAAATAAAGGTGATAGTTGTTCCCGGGGATAAAAGAAGTTTTAACTGAGTTTTCGGCGCTATTTTTAAATATAAAAAAATTGAAAAGGACTTTGGGAATTAAAGTGCAAGGAAATTTAAGTTTGTAAATTAAAATTATTGGAAGGGGGAAAAAGAGAATAAATTGTACAAAGTACAATACATGCTATACAAATTTGGGATACATGGAGCTACAAGTGAGATTTCTTTCAAAGATACATTTCTACAATACAAGATCTTCTACTCTATCCTTTTCTCTTCCCCACCCTTTCCCGAATTTGGCATCCAAAGACCCCAAAAATTTACAGCCAAAACACCAAGGATCCTGAAAATTTTGACCAAAGGGATTATTGAAATAGGCTTCAAAAAGACTCAAGGTTGGAGACTTCTCCAAAATAGCAAGTGTGCCCCAACTTACACCAAAATGGCATACAATTGGATAAGCACAAGGGAGAGATGAGAGGGCAGGCCCAAAAATAGGAGCCTTTGCCCTCAAGACTTGCTCAATTAGGTAAAAAAAATGATGCCAAGAAAGAGATGGAGCTGACACCAAATATGGAGTCTTTGTCCCCAAGTTTCCAAACAAGAGGCCTATATAAGCAGCCCCATCCCCTTTCCCCCTCCCCTCCTTTAGACCCCACAAATTCACTCAAAATCAAAGAGTGCAGAAAGGGAAAACGAAAGAGCAAGAAGGCAAGGAGAGGCAGCGACGCGGGGAAAAAAGGGCCCAACGGAGGTTTCCCCGGTGGGGTAACCCCCGATACCATTCTGGGCACTTAAGAACGCCACAAATTTTCCCAGAACGTAGAATCATAGGCAGCTTCCCGTAGGACATGGAATCATAGGATTTACCACAAGACAGATAATTTTCTCCCAAAGAATCCAACAAAAGCTTTTAAAAAACCCAATACATGGACTAAATTTAAAAAACCCCTCATAAAAGTTGAACATCACCAATAGTCGAATCAATTTTACATAGCTATTGTCCCAAAGAATCTAATTACTTAACAAAACAAAAAAAGGGGGAAGGGGCAGAGGGGACTTAGTTTTGGAGGGGGAGATCGAGATCCCGAGGGAAGCAAGTGTCGACGGAGCCCGGGAAAACCCCCAGGGAGCAGCTGCAGGCCGCGGTTGAAGAGGGAAAAGGGAGGCGATGCCGGGTGGACGGGGGGGGCAGCGGGGGACGGCGGAGTTTCGGTGAGATCGTGGCTGCCTCTGAAGGAGGCAGCGGCGAACGCGGGGACGGCAACGGAGAAAGGGTAACCGTCGACGGGACTCTAAATTTCGTCGGCGGGGCGGTTTCCCCGCCGGGGGAGGGAGAAGAGGGGGCGACGCTCTTCCCCGCAACGCGGGGGTTGTGGATCCAGGAGAAAAGGGAGAGCTCGACAGAGAGGGTCCGACGAAGAGAGAAACTTGAAGGAGAGGAAAGCCGGGAGGAGAGAACGGCGGGGGAATTCCCCCGGAGGCGGCGACGAGCTAGGAGAGGAACCGTCGCTTCTTCTCTGTTCTTTAATTTGGGGATTTGAAAGTTGAATTGGGGATTTTCAATTTTTGGTTGTTGTAGAAGAGAGAAAGAGACCGATAGATGAAGGAGTATAATTTGGGCCTTCTAATAATTTAATTAGATTTGGGCCTAGAGGCTATAATGTTGGGGTCAGTAATTAATTTAAAATGGGTTTTTTTTAATTAAGAGTTGGGCCCAAGTATTATTTAAGGAGTGGGAGGTTCTGGGCCAGTTAAAAAAAAGGGAAAGGGCTGCCAATTTAATTGTTGGTTTTTGAATGAATTAATTAAGAGGGCATTAAATTTTGAGGAAAAAAACACCAATTAATGTCTAAATAGTTTGAGTCAGAATTATTTTTGAGAAGTTGGAATTTATTTAAAATTTAGTTTGGGGCTCAATTAATTAATTCCAATAATTTAGTAAGTTCCCAGATGGAAAAGATGAAGATGGGGTGGAAGCCCCATTTAATTCCATTTCATGGCAAATTTTTTTAAAAAAATTAAAGAAAAGATTAAGAAAGGATTTTCCAAGAATCCATATTAAATGCTCAATAATTATTTTAAAGATAATGGAACTTTCCAATTTTGGATGGGCAAAAAACCACAACAATGAAGCCCCGAAAGGACTAGAGATTCTATGAGACAAGCTAAGGATATAGGTCTATGCCTGGGTACATGCTTCTTTTTGGAAAATGTTAAATTTATTTAGGCCCTTTTTTATTTTTAAAGGAAAATTCTGGGAAAGGGGGCAAACCAAAAGAATACAATAAAATACCGGGGGCCTTTTTCCGCCTATGGGATATAAATCAAATATCAAATTAGAAAAAAACATCTTTTCCAAATGGAGCTATGACTTTCAAATTGTTTTCATGCCTAAATGTTTTTTTTTTTCAGAATGTCATGGAAGATGATCATGATTGCATGGAATGAGGTGACCGGGGCACCTTTTTGGAAGAATGATGAATGTAATGATGAATGATGAATGATGAACCGGGGCATGAATGATGAACGATGAATGATGAAATGAATGATAAGTTAGGATTTATGAAAAAACCTACAGTAACTTTTAGCTCACAAAAAACTTAAAAATTTTTCCCCTTTTAAAAAAAAACCAGGTTTAGGTTGAAAACTAATTGTTTTTTGTTTTGCGGTCCACTTGGGCCTCACCTCGAGTATTTATAAATCAGGGAACGCAAAAAAAGGAGGATGACGGGGTCGATGTTATCAAGTTGATCTCTCACGTTTTGGTGTTCATACAGGCCGTTTAGTGGGCTTTTGGCTTTCGGAAGTGAGAATTGGAATTTTATCAACTCGATTTATTTAAGAGATTCATTCCCTTTTCAAGACCATGAATGAAATACTGCTTCTATGATATCAATGATTCCCCCCGTGAAAATTTTCAAATTCTACCCTTTCTTTCCCCCGCTCTTAAAACCCCCATTAGTCGCGGTTTTCCCGTTTTTTATCCTTAGCAAAATTTGGGCGGAAAAAATGCGTTTTTGAACTCGAAGGGAGGGGGTTTATTCTAAACCCCTCTTAGTTGCAAATATATGAAAGTGGAGAATGATGGGGTTAAACCGATCCTCCTACGATTATTTTGGGTTTTGGGGCCCCATGCCCCGATTTGGGGAGCTCCCTTAAGCATATATAAAAACCCACCCCGGTAGAGGGGGGCAAACCCCATCCGGGGTACACCGGGGACAGGGCCCCGGGCCCCGGCCCGGCCCCTGGGGAGTGGCCACATTTGCCATATGAAATGTTAATTGATGAGAAAATGGGATGTATTGTTTGACGCCATCCATGATATATTTTGTGATACTCGATGCTTATCTTTAGATAAATGCAAACCTCGAGTTCACTATGGTAAGGGTGGCATAACTATAAAATGTTTTGGCATGAGTTCACGAGTATGCTCAAAATACTCACACGCATGTGTTTTCCCTATGTGCAGGTTGACGGCGATGGGCGGCGTGGTGTTGAGACAGTTGAATCGAATCAAGATGGATGGTTGGGATTTTGAGTGTAGTCGTGTCCTCGTACATGGCTTCGCTTCTCTTGAATGCTTCCGCTAATATTCATTTATTATACCCTAGAAATGCCGGGCTGTTACAAGGCTAATTTCATGCATCGGTTATGTGATGAAAAATCACCATTTTCAGTCTAACACATTGTTTAGGCCAGGTGTGTGAAGGAAATTCGCCTGGTCCAGGAAGAATTGAAGGAAGTGGACTAGCGAAGGAAAGAGGCGAAAAGTGATCGAATCAAGGAAGAAAATGGCTAGACGAAGGGAATCCGAAGCGGGGCAAAGAAGACTATACACACAAAAGAGCCCCTGCTGGACCCACTTTCACGCCTATATAAGGAGGAGCATGCAACACACATGTTATACACGATATAGCTCTCAGCTCACACACACACACACACTTGGGAAATGAGAATTTTGGGGTAGAATAGTGGTCTCATCTTCGGGAAATTTGTGCAACACCGTCCTCAAGGAGGGCGAAGATACAATCATTTACTTTTCAGACTTACGTTTCTCGCTGAACTTCGCCATTTCAAGTCGATTTGTTCGTTGCTACTTGCTGTTTATCTATGAATTTTATTTCATGTTATGAAGGTGTTGATTCGTGTTGATTTATGTTGATTCTATGTTTTGAGGAGTTTTGTTTCGGAGGTTGATCATTATTCTCTGTGTTGGATGTTTTGCGTTCTTGATCTGGGAAATAGAGTTGATATGTGGTGTTGTTGTTGTTGATCCGTGGAGAATCGGCGATCGTAGTTATGGAGTTGATTTTGATCGAGTTTTTCGGGTCTTGGATCCGGG
>NW_025952288.1:0-2000 GCF_023119035.1 Salvia hispanica | reverse complement strand
AAATCCTCAAACAAGGGGTTACAATAATAAAATCACACTATCTGATGACCAAAGTCATATATGGACCAGAAAACTACATACCAGGATAGGAAATCCCACAACAATCGCTCCAGCAGCACTGACAGTGACAGCCAATGCAGTGAATACCAGTGAGCTGAATGCGTCAGAAACCATACCAAGAGCATAAGAACCAGCAGCAGCAGCTCCTCCGAGCATTGTGATGGTGACAAGCAGGTAATTCAATGGTGGTGGGACATGAATGTAACGCCCAAATGAATGGAAAACAACTCGAATCTCCAGGCATATAACAATAACAACTAATGCCACAACACCATTGACGAATCGAATGCTCTGCAACTGGTACTCGTTCTTAGTAACCCACCACAATGCCCCTCTTGTAGATGCATACAGCTGAAGCAGAAAGGGGATGAAGAAAAGCAGAAACAAATCGGAGATGGCAGCACTTGATGAGAACATAACCAAATAGTGAGAGGCAATGTGGAACGACACGGGAATGAACAAAAGAGTCAGCGTATGCACACAGCATTCAAGCTGCCCAAGAATGAAACTATCTTCGGGGACCTCACCTCCATGGAAATTCACTTCTTGCTTCAGTTTGAACGAGGATACACGGGGGACTGAGTACAGCCAGTAGAATATGCAATTAAAAAGCATGAGATAGTAAGCAGCATTCCACATACCCACCGCAGAAACTGTTGCCCAAGTAAAAAGCGTGGAAGCTATTAGCGGAACGCATGCGAACAAGAGGCGTTCGAGAGCGAGCACAATAGTGGGGTGCTCGATCTGTATCCACTTGAACTGCAACGATGCCCAAACTCCGATTAGAAAATTCGCCAATGCACAAGTTAAGGCGGAGAGAATAGCAAGGGAAACATAATTGAAGGTGTAGTAGAGCGAGGAGCTGAAGAAGAAGGCAATCTGCGCGCCGATGAGAGTAAACCAGACGGCGAAGAAGGAACCGGATTTGAAATTAAGAGAATCGAGGATATAAGCAATCATGAGTCCAACAACAATGGTGGCGACGACCGGAGCACCGCCGAGGTCGAGGAGGAAGGCTGCGGACGGGACGAGTGCAAGGGCGATTCTAGCATTGTGGAGAAACGAGGAAGGGGAGAGGCGAGAGTTGTTCATAGAGGAACTGGAGCGGCGGCCGCTTCTTCCGCCTGCTACGCCGTAATATAAGGACGTCGGAGGACTAGGGTTAGGGTTTTGCTCTCCGTTATAGGAGGTGGTGGGGAATGAGGGGGCGCTGGAGGAGGAGGAAATATAAGGGCGGAAAGCCCGGGACTGGAGCTCCGGCGACAGCATTTGGCCGGCGGCGAATGGTTTCGTGATCGGATCGGAGTGAGGTATTATTAAATTTTAAATTTATAGGGGGAAATTAAAAAAAAAAAAAAACTATTTTTATCACGGATTATCGCCTCACAGTGGTCGGCGATAATCCGGCGATAATCCGGCGAATTTTCGGGAGTTGACGTTAATTCGAGAATTAACGCCGAATTATCGCCGAATTCTCCCTAACGCCCGGCGATAATCGGTGATTTTTTGCCGGATTTAACGCCACCCATTGGGAGTGCTCTAAATTAACAAAATTATTTTATTGAATAGCTAAAAATATACACATAGGTTAGTTGGAGTATTTGTAATTTTTAGAGTGAATATATATTTAAGCCATATACTTGGCATGTCGGACATTTGCTTCCCTATATTTCGAAAATATTATTTGCGATCCATATACCCGCATTTATGCACGTTTAAGATTCTTCTAACTTTTTTACTTTTTTAAGACAAAAACACCCTCAAAGGAGTAGAGGGCAAATTTGTAAAATTCATATTTTGCTATGTTGGTGGATTAACAACTAAGATGAACAAATTGGAGGTAGAGTTTGTGTTAATGGTGAAGTTCAAACATTGAGGTGCGATTGAGATCAAATCTAAGTAGAGATTTAATAATAATAAGAATAATAATAATTATAATA
>NW_025952287.1:0-3000 GCF_023119035.1 Salvia hispanica | reverse complement strand
ACAAGAAAAGTAGCTCTTAATGTATTGCATTCACTGCTCAGCAGATTATACTCACCTTGTCTAAACTGGATCATTTAACGGTGCCGCAAGCAAGGAAGTAATAAAAATATCTTTTGAGGAAATTTCCTACTTTAAGGTTCTGAATACATACCTGGTTCAACTCCCTTTGCTGCTACATTTGCAGTGCTACGTAGTCATTACATATATAAGGTGATGAAATGGCAATTTTTAAGGGTTATAGCCACCGAGATCATTGTACTGCATAGAAACAAGCCACAAAATTAGTGCATACACATAGCCCAAATATATTTTCCTCTTCTGGTGCAAATACTTTGAAAAATAGAATGGCCGTGGAAAAATTTATTAATTCTTTTATTGTTTGACCTGCTCTTTCCTTACTTAAATCACGTTATGCAGGATATATATTAATGAGGTAAAGAAACCAAAATAGAAATAACATCAATAATATCATGTTCTCCTTTTATTGTCAAAATATTTAGTGAGGTAAAGAAACAGATTTAAAAGTAGCATCCCCAATAATTAGAACATACTCCACAAATTAGTGATTTTCTAGAGATCATGCACTCACTAGATAAACCATGCCTACTTCTGGACTACACATCCTTCGTGAATGATTGAAAGTTCTAGAATTGCTTAGCCCATGAACTAAACATTCATTTCCACCAGAAACAAGAAATGGCACGTCCATACCAAAACATCAAATTTCCATTCTGATGAAGATTCCAGTTTCTGTTCAACTCTAAACCGCCTATGGTCCAACAAAACGCACCAAATACTGTCGAAGAAAAAAGATTGGATCAATCGATAACCATTTCAATAAATTGAATTCCAAACTTAAGGAGTGTAACTAAAGATGTACATGGTAGGCAGTATTCGTCAACAATAACGCGCAATTGGTACCAAGGATAGCAATGTAGAAACAAGATTTAAAGCCAAACTAGCTTAGTTTCCGCAATATGATTGGGCTCACCAAACACAGAATTACTCATTGCAGTTCATTCGCCCTCAAAGAAGCGATGGACTGACTTGCCTATTAGTCATAACCTAGCAGCATGCTTTCACCACAAACACATAATTAGGGGAAAATTAATTCCTTTAGGCGCAATACATAGCCACGAACTTGATAATCTCTATACTTGGACTGATTCATGCAAAACCTAACTATTGTGCTATAATTATAAAAATTCAAACAACGCATTTTGCTAGTGCATATGGGGAAGTGGACAGGGAAAGAAATCCGAGGCAATCAATGATTATTATAGCATGAGATAATTGAGATCTACCATCAAAATGGAGCTGAGGAAACGGTGAATGCCAAAACCAAAAAGGTTTTCTTAATGTCGAGTCACGATGCATGCTTTCGATCGGTGAGATCATCGGAGAGGAATCAAATTCGATCAAATTCGTCATAGTAACGGAGAATTTTGGCTGGAAGCTGTTAATTCCTTGTGAAATTGAGGATATTGTTAGCATCGGCTCCTCCATTTGTGGAAAAATAAGAAGCTGTTTCTGTTCTTCGTTTCCTTTTCTTCTATGAGTTTTTATTTTTATTTTTCCCTTAAAAGAAATATAGTATCGTGATTTTTTTATAATTACCTGTTATAGAATAAAATAATTTAGTAGTCGGATATGTAATATGTTCAAACTATTAGTAAATTTTTGAGTAAAGGCCCAAAATGGTCCACAACATATAACGATTTTACGATTTTAGTCCAAAACATTATCGTTTGAATTATTTGGTCCAACACAATTGAAAACGGGCCACATTTGGTCCTTTTTGGACGGCGCCGTTTAAAACTAACAGTCAACGGTTGTTTAGTTGATTTTGACCGAATTTATTTTCAATTAGAATTTTTTTAATTTTTTAAAAATAATATAGTACTCCTATTATTCTAAAAAACAAATTGAAAGAAGATGATGTTATTTAAAAAAGCTGAAAATAAACTTAACCCTAATAAAAAAATTTGTCAAGGAGGGGGGGCGCCTCCTTCTTCTTCCCCACTCCCGTCGCTGATTCTCTCACTCTGCCGTCCGTGCGGCCGTCGTAGCTGCCGTCGCACGGCACGTAGAGGCCATCTCCTCCTCCTGCTTTTTTTCTCCACGGCGAACTCACACCTCTCGGCTTGTTTTCCTCCTTCTCTTTCTAAAATCTCACCGCCTTCAAGATTCTACAATCCCACCAACAGCGGCAGTGTGAATCTGTGCTGATCTATTTTTGTTTTCGTGGAATTGGTTTCAGTTTGTGTAAATTGGTTGTAGGTTGCGTAGTAGAGCTATGGAGGCAATTTAAATTTATTTATGATTAAGTTGAAATTTAATATACTACTCCTAAATTGTAGTACTAGTTTTATTTACTCATCGTAACTCTATATTGAGAAAAGAGAAATTTTTTTATTTTGTATTTTTTGATTTTTTTGCATTTTTTTGTATTTTTTTGTAGTTAAAAGTATTTTACATTTAAAATTTTCAGAAAAAAAATACTATTAGGTTATAATTTAGGCTCTAATAAAACATAATTAGAACTTAATTTGGTCAAAATTGACTTAAACAGCCATTGACCGTTAGTTTTAAACGGCACCGTCCAAAAAGGACTAAATTTGGTCCGTTTTCATTTGTGTTGGACCAAATAATTCAAAAGATAATGTTATGGACCAAAATCATAAAATCGTCATATGTCGAGGACCATTTTGGGCCTTTACTCTAAATTTTTACTAGTTGATCATATTGGATTATCCTCTCAAAGTGGAATATATTGGGAATATAAGAGCATCTCCAATGCTATTAGGCCACCACTCTCTCTCCCCCTCGCCACGTCAGCAAGACTAAAAATCTACCCCGCCACATCGATTTATGTCAATAGGCTGCATACAAGCGCAAAAGAAAATAATTCAAAATATACTACATTTTACGTAATTAAAATTACGATTAAATTACTTCGAATTAAATTTACGAGACATATACGGGGAAACCTCATTAATT
>NW_025952286.1:0-2000 GCF_023119035.1 Salvia hispanica | reverse complement strand
ATCCATGTGATTCTGAAAGAATCGCAAGGACCTCAGTGTCATCAAAACTATATTCTACAGCAAGCTGGAGTGAGGATCTTCCTTGGTAGTCAACAGCTCGTGGATCAGCTCCTCTGAAATGAACAGATTAGTCAGTGAAAGAGAACTAACTATCCATACACAATTTTTTATGGCAATTAAGCTCCACCATCTCTCAATCAGGTTTATTAATACCCAATATTAAACCCAAAATGATTTGTTACCTTGTTAGGAGAAGCTTTGCTAATGCTGCTTTGCCTTTAATGATACACCGGTGAAGGGGTGTGTGTGACCTGGAATCAGTCGCATTTATGTTTGCACCATATTGCAAAAGAAGCTCTATCATTCCTATATCCGCAGTTTCACAGGCAAGGTGAAGCAAGGAGCATCCGTCGATATCCTCAACAGAACTGTTGTCTTTGCTTGTACATGCTGGGTTTATGGAGCTTGGAAACGTATCATGCAACATCTCGGCTTCCAAGCAATCAGAGTACGGATCATGAGCAGTCTGCTCTTGCAACAGCATTACTTTGGCAAGGGTGAGAGACGAGCTACTAGCTCCTTGCCCATAAATAGCATTTATATCTATTCCTGAGTTGACAATGAGCCCGTAGACAGCCTTCTTATCATTGGCACGGACAGCATCCCACATCTGCTGTGCTAGAGGCTGGTGGTCCATGGCCTTCTGAACAAAAAATTTATCTGCATACTGTGCCAGTGGAAGCAGAAGCAGCTCATATATAAGATGAGAGATAACGAGATACTCGATTTAAAATAAGAGATTGATAAGAAATTACCTTCGCATGAATAAATTTCTCCTTTGTAGAAATTGAATCTGCGGGACTGGGCTTGCTGAAGTAAACCATTTGTGACTTATTACTCTGGTACAATCTACAGAAAAAAAAAGGAATAAATAAGTAATGATGTGCATAGATTTTATACCAAAAGCAACTCGCCAAAGCACATAATTTATTAAGTTAAAATAAGCATTACCCTGTCGGACCAAGATCGACTTGGAAGACACCCTTTGACTGCAGTAATTCCTCCCATACTGAATTTGCAAAGGTGTTTCCCAGAGACTGAAATAGATTTAAAACAGACGGCTCCCAGACCTTAACGTCGAGAGTTAGTGACCTGACCTGCAAGAAGGAGCAAGAATGGAATTGCATGTTAACTCATACTTTAGAGCAAAAGTATGTGTTGAACACAACACAAAATCCAGTAAGCATTTCCTTCAAGAGATTATGAAAGCTATAGGTGAACAGTTTTTAATTAAGATCCCAAATATAGGGTAGGCAATTAAATTGCCTTCTGCTAGCGAATTATAAGCAGGGATATTCAATAGTGGTGTCCTAGTGCTAAGCCTAGTAAAATTATGTAGCCTATACCTTAGATATGTGCACACCAAGATTACGGTGAACACCAGAGCATTCAATGCATACAAGAACACCAAGATTCAAGGATGCCCAATCTGGTTCAGAAGCACCACAATCAGCACATTTGTCATTACCACAGACTTTTCGCAGTACATCAATTGGCTTCTCGGTTTTTACACCAGTTCTTTGCTGTTGTGAGTTTCTCAGAGGACGGTCTATCTGTAACGAGTTAAATCTCTCTGATGTGTACTCCTCAATTGCTCCATGATCAAAGTCGGCACTTTCAAATGAACTACTCTCACTAGTGGACCGATGATGACCACTTCCCATTGGACTAGTGGGTAAACACTGAATAAACGATGGGAAACCTTCAATCATCAGAATTTTACTAATTACAAATTATTAGAGTATAACATCTCAGAAAAGTTACCCTATCAGGAGTCTGAGAACTCAACAATGAGGCTATCACCCCTGTTATTTTCTCAATCCAATCCATTTGATCCAGGGCACTCTCTGCCTGACAAGCAAAATGAAAAATTTATGAAAATTGAAATAATAGCATACTTGAGAGGTAAAGAGGCATACAAACTAAGAAAACAGACCTGG
>NW_025952285.1:0-2000 GCF_023119035.1 Salvia hispanica | reverse complement strand
GAGAATTAGAGCATCCGCAACGCGGGCTCGATTTTGGCTCGGTCTCGTCTCGACGAGACGAGACATCTCGTCGCGCGACGTGACACGTCGAGGCCGGCCTCGAGCTGGCGAGACGACGCGCGCGCCCACGTGGCGCGCGCTGGAGCGTTGCGTGACGCCCACTCGCCGGCCCGCGAGTGGGCGTCGTATTTATGACGTAATAATTTTTTTTTTTTTTATAAATTCGAAAAAATCGAATTTAATAAAAAAAATAAATAAAATCAAACGGTCAAATGACCGTTGGGGACCAAACGGTCGAATTTTTCAAATATATATTTTTTTATTCTTCTATAAATATACTCCACACTCCATTCACCATTTTACACACAAACACAACTTTCATTCCTCATTCCTCTTCCATTTTACACACAAACACTACTCTCAAATTGTTGAAAAAATGTCCGGCGATGGAAACTCCAGCGGCGGCGGCTCCGGCGGCTCCGGCAGGCGGCGCTCCGGCGGGTTCGACTTGAACTCGTTCGACGATTGGGCGAGCATGTACAACTGTTTGGGTACTCCCGGTTCGTCGCCGGGCACCCAAGGCTCGACCACCCCGCCGGCGTACCAAACACCACATTTTGATGTGGATGCATACTATCGTCCCCCCCCCCAAGAGGTACGGGCAATCGCCGGGATTATCCCAAATTCCGGAGAATTTTTTTGGCGCTGATCGCAATTTGCCCGGCTGGCCAATCGATGGAGGCTCCGGCTCCGAGCGGGATCAACCTCGATCTCGGCGTCAATGCCGAGGAGGAAGAGGAGCGGCGGGCTGCAGAGGTTGGTGGAGACGGCGGTCGGCATGCATACAGCCAAGCCGAGACGTTGGCTTTGTACGACGCTTGGATCAGCGTCTCGTACGATCTTGTCGTCGGGAATCAACAAACCCACAAGTGCTTTTGGGAAAAAGTCACCGACCTTTACAACGCCCGAAGGCCGACGACTACCGTTCGCCGCAACGTGAAGATGCTCCGCAGTCATTGGGACCGAACGGACAAAGATGTCAAAAAATTTTGCGCGATATACAGGGGAGAAGAGGCGAATTATCAGAGCGGAGCCAGTGGAGCCGACATTCTGAGAGCGGCGTTGCGGGTCTTCAAAGACGACGTCGGCAAAGATTTCAAGCTTGTTGATCTTTGGTCGCAAGTCCACCACCTTGACAGGTGGGCTGGCGGTGTCGAGTCGGTCTCGGGCTCGAAACGCACGAAGCGCACGGCGCGTGGCCACTACTCGTCTAGTGATGGCGGCGAAGGCAACACCTCACGTGAGGGCACGCCAACCGATGATGTAGGGGGGTCTTCTTCCGGTGCACGACGTCGGCCGCAAGGGACCAAGGCGGCGAAGGCGGCTAGAGCCAGGGGGAGAGCGAGAGCGAGAGGGATGGGACGCGGCGGACCAAGCCAGGCGGGCGAGGGCTCGGGCTCCGGCACGGGCACGAGCTCGCACACCCTATCGTCCATGTACCTAGTCGCCACGATGGCGGACCTCTCAAAAATGAATCCTGGCCAAGTTGAAGCCCATATGGCCGGAATTGAGTATATGAGACGTCAACTTGGTATAGTTGTACCGCCGACTTCGGGGGATGATGATTCGCCGGCGGAGTAGTTTTTTTATTTTTTAGGATTTTAAATTATGTACTTTTTTTATTTTTTAGGATTTTAAATTATGTATTTTTTTCTATTTTTAGGCTTTTTTTAAGTTGTAATATTTATTTTATTTTAATGAAGTGTGTTTTTATTAATTGAATTTGTTGGAATTAAAAATAAAAAAATAAAATTGAATGAATAGTTAAGAGATGGTTAAGAGATGGAGGGTTGCAGGTGGTGTCTCTTAGTTAAGAGATGAGATGAAAAGTACAGTGAGCCCCATGAATACTTAAGAGATGAGACGGTTAAGAGACGGATAAGAGATAGCGTTGCGTATAGCCTTAGTTGAGATGGGGGTAAGTAGAAAAGTGATAAAGT
>NW_025952284.1:0-3000 GCF_023119035.1 Salvia hispanica | reverse complement strand
TCTTCATTCTCCATTTTACACACAAACACACATCTATTCTTCTCTCATCTCTCTTTCTTTCTTTCCACTCCAATCACTTCTATAAATCATTTCATTCATGGATCCATTTGAGCAAATGCGTCGAATAATGAAATAATCGCTAGAAGAAGATCGACGTAGGGAGGAGGAAGCCGTCGCGCCTCGTCAAAGGCGACCCCGGACTTACATCTATCGTAACCGGGAGGAAGCCGCCGCAAGGTTGGAACGCGATTACTTTAGTCGGAACCCGGTATGGCGAGATATCTACTTCCGTCGCCGTTTCCGTATGTCACGCGCGCTATTTTTGCATATCGCGAATACATTGGCAGCCCGGGAAGAGTACTTCAGAGAAGGGTTCGACGCTGTTGGCCGTCCTGGTCACACGGCGCTCCAGAAATATACTGCAGGCGATCCGTC
Source organism: Salvia hispanica (assembly GCF_023119035.1). Classification (NCBI taxonomy): domain Eukaryota; kingdom Viridiplantae; phylum Streptophyta; class Magnoliopsida; order Lamiales; family Lamiaceae; genus Salvia; species Salvia hispanica. The sequence continues at coordinate 2,565 of NW_025952284.1, read as the reverse complement.
AGCTTGCTACTGGACAAACGGCGAATTCATTCGACGAATACATGCACGTCGGAGAAACCACTGGGAGACTTTGTTTGATGAACTTCTGCAAAGGCGTCCGGGTAGCCTTCACCGACGAATTTCCGAAGAAGCCAACCACCGCAGATTGTCAGTTTCTGCTCCAACTTCACGAACAAGTGCACGGATTCCCCGGGATGCTCGGGAGCGTCGTTTGCATGCATTGACAATGGAAGAATTGTCCTGTGGCGTGGAGAGGGTCGTACACGAGCGGCCACAAAGGCACCCACCCCACCGTTGTACTCGAGGCCATCGCTGACTGCCGGCTATGGATTTGGCATGCGTATTTCGGGGTCCCCTGCTCGAACAACGACGTCAACGTGCTCAACCATTCCGACCTCTTAAGCGAAGTTCTGAATGGTAAAGCGCCGTCCATCAATTTCATCGCTAACAATCGCCAGTATAAAATGGGGTACTATCTTGCCGACGACATCTATCCGAAGTGGCCAACCTTCGTGAAGACGTTCAACATGCTGGGGTTTGGTCACGACCGCACTTTGCTAAAGATTTCAAAGCTGGAAAACCGTGACTAGGGGTGGGAATAAAGAAGAGGGGAATAGAAAGGGGGGATAAAACAATGACCGAATATTCACTTAGAAATAAGGGGGAAAACAATTTCTAATTAACTTTTAATCATAAGAACTTTAATGAAAATCTTACTATTCAATAATTATTTATCAGAGTATAGAAGGAGTGTCATCAAAACTATATTCTACAGCAAGCTGGAGTGAGGATCTTCCTTGGTAGTCAACAGCTCGTGGATCAGCTCCTCTGAAATGAACAGATTAGTCAGTGAAAGAGAACTAACTATCCATACACAATTTTTTATGGCAATTAAGCTCCACCATCTCTCAATCAGGTTTATTAATACCCAATATTAAACCCAAAATGATTTGTTACCTTGTTAGGAGAAGCTTTGCTAATGCTGCTTTGCCTTTAATGATACACCGGTGAAGGGGTGTGTGTGACCTGGAATCAGTCGCATTTATGTTTGCACCATATTGCAAAAGAAGCTCTATCATTCCTATATCCGCAGTTTCACAGGCAAGGTGAAGCAAGGAGCATCCGTCGATATCCTCAACAGAACTGTTGTCTTTGCTTGTACATGCTGGGTTTATGGAGCTTGGAAACGTATCATGCAACATCTCGGCTTCCAAGCAATCAGAGTACGGATCATGAGCAGTCTGCTCTTGCAACAGCATTACTTTGGCAAGGGTGAGAGACGAGCTACTAGCTCCTTGCCCATAAATAGCATTTATATCTATTCCTGAGTTGACAATGAGCCCGTAGACAGCCTTCTTATCATTGGCACGGACAGCATCCCACATCTGCTGTGCTAGAGGCTGGTGGTCCATGGCCTTCTGAACAAAAAATTTATCTGCATACTGTGCCAGTGGAAGCAGAAGCAGCTCATATATAAGATGAGAGATAACGAGATACTCGATTTAAAATAAGAGATTGATAAGAAATTACCTTCGCATGAATAAATTTCTCCTTTGTAGAAATTGAATCTGCGGGACTGGGCTTGCTGAAGTAAACCATTTGTGACTTATTACTCTGGTACAATCTACAGAAAAAAAAAGGAATAAATAAGTAATGATGTGCATAGATTTTATACCAAAAGCAACTCGCCAAAGCACATAATTTATTAAGTTAAAATAAGCATTACCCTGTCGGACCAAGATCGACTTGGAAGACACCCTTTGACTGCAGTAATTCCTCCCATACTGAATTTGCAAAGGTGTTTCCCAGAGACTGAAATAGATTTAAAACAGACGGCTCCCAGACCTTAACGTCGAGAGTTAGTGACCTGACCTGCAAGAAGGAGCAAGAATGGAATTGCATGTTAACTCATACTTTAGAGCAAAAGTATGTGTTGAACACAACACAAAATCCAGTAAGCATTTCCTTCAAGAGATTATGAAAGCTATAGGTGAACAGTTTTTAATTAAGATCCCAAATATAGGGTAGGCAATTAAATTGCCTTCTGCTAGCGAATTATAAGCAGGGATATTCAATAGTGGTGTCCTAGTGCTAAGCCTAGTAAAATTATGTAGCCTATACCTTAGATATGTGCACACCAAGATTACGGTGAACACCAGAGCATTCAATGCATACAAGAACACCAAGATTCAAGGATGCCCAATCTGGTTCAGAAGCACCACAATCAGCACATTTGTCATTACCACAGACTTTTCGCAGTACATCAATTGGCTTCTCGGTTTTTACACCAGTTCTTTGCTGTTGTGAGTTTCTCAGAGGACGGTCTATCTGTAACGAGTTAAATCTCTCTGATGTGTACTCCTCAATTGCTCCATGATCAAAGTCGGCACTTTCAAATGAACTACTCTCACTAGTGGACCGATGATGACCACTTCCCATTGGACTAGTGGGTAAACACTGAATAAACGATGGGAAACCTTCAATCATCAGAATTTTACTAATTACAAATTATTAGAGTATAACATCTCAGAAAAGTTACCCTATCAGGAGTCTGAGAACTCAACA
>NW_025952283.1:0-5000 GCF_023119035.1 Salvia hispanica | reverse complement strand
AAAGGATGCCCCGCATACCTTGTCTACTTGAACAAAGAGGAGAAAGACGAAAGGAAATTGGAAGAGGTCGACATCGCTCGCGAATTTCCGGATGTGTTTCCTGACACACTACCGGGTTTGCCGCCAGACAGGCAAGTGGAGTTCACTATAGATCTAGAACCAGGATCTGCTCCAGTATCAAAGGCACCATACCGAATGGCCCCAAAGGAACTAGATGAACTGAAGGTACAGCTGCAAGAACTCCTAGACCTGGGATTCATCAGACCCAGCGTCTCGCCATGGGGAGCACCTGTACTGTTCGTCAAGAAGAAAGACGGGACCATGAGGATGTGTGTGGACTACCGAGAGCTTAACAAGCTGACTCTCAAGAACAAGTACATGGGGAGCACCTGTACTGTTCGTCAAGAAGAAAGACGGGACCATGAGGATGTGTGTGGACTACCGAGAGCTTAACAAGCTGACTCTCAAGAACAAGTATCCCTTACCCAGGATCGACGATTTGTTTGACCAGCTCAAAGGAGCTAGTGTGTTCTCCAAGATGGATCTGAAATCGGGATACCACCAGCTGAAGATTATACCAGCGGATGTGCCCAAGACGGCCTTCCGAACCAGATATGGTCACTATGAGTTTACGGTGGTGCCGTTTGGACTAACGAATGCACCGGCAGTGTTCATGGACCTGATGAACCGCGTTTTTCATCCTTACCTCGACAAGTTTGTCCTAGTCTTTATCGACGATGTGCTGATATACTCTAAGAATAGGAAGGAACATGAAGAGCATTTAAGGACTGCTCTAGAGACGCTTCGGGCGGAGAAGTTGTATGCCAAATTCAGCAAGTGCGAATTCTGGCTCAATGAGGTGAATTTTCTTGGACATATTGTGACAGCGGATGGGATCCGAGTGGACCCTGCAAAAGTGGAGGCGGTACGAAATTGGAAGGTACCAACTACTCTCAACGAGATCCGAAGTTTCTTAGGACTGGCCAGCTACCATAGAAGATTCATTGAAGGATTCTCGAAGATTGCACGGCCGATGACTCAGCAACTCAAGAAGGGAACCAAGGTCTCATGGTCTCCTGAGTGCGAGGCGAGTTTTCAGCTGTTAAAAGAGAAATTGACCAGCGCACCCGTACTAGCAGTCCCAGAGCCAGGGACGGACTACGTTGTGTATACGGATGCCTCCAAGAGCGGACTTGGATGTGTGTTGATGCAGAATGGGAATGTGATCGCTTATGCGTCACGGCAACTCAGGCCACACGAGCTCAACTACCCAACACACGACCTAGAACTGGCAGCAGTGGTCCTTGCCTTGAAAATTTGGAGACACCACCTATATGGAGTTAGGTGTGAAATTTTCACGGACCACAAGAGTCTCAAGTACTTCTTCGAGCAAAAGGATTTGAATATGCGACAGAGGAGATGGCTCGAATTAGTAAAAGACTATGACTGCGGCATAAATTACCACCCAGGCAAGGCCAACGTTGTGGCAGACGCGTTGAGCCGGAAGACTCAGCACCAAGTGGCAGTCCTGTTCACTCAGGAAGAGGAATTGCTGCGAGAATTCAATAGAATGAGTTTAGAAATGGTGCGAGCACCCGAAACTGTAGAAGGCATAGTTTCTACTCTAGTAGTCATTCCCGAGTTGAGAGGCAGAATCATCGAGGCCCAGAGACGGGACGAAACTCTAGAGAAGTTGCGCCTAAAAGTGAGAACGGGCAAATAAAAGAACTACCAGGAGGAGGCAGATAACGCCCTCACATTCGAAGGGAGATTGTGTGTGCCGAACCAGGAAGAGCTCAGAAACGAGATAATGAGCGAGGCACACGATACTCCATACACCGCCCACCCAAGGAGTACAAAGATGTATAAGGACTTGAAGAAGAAGTTCTGGTGGGAACACATAGCTATGGATTTCGTTACGGGATTGCCGAAATCTCAAAAAGGAAATACTGCAATCTGGGTGATAGTGGATCGTCTCACTAAGAGCGCCCATTTTGTACTGATACCTATCACATACGGGTCGGAGAAGCCAGCCCAGTTGTATGTGAAGGAGATCATTCGCCTGCACGGCATACCAGCGACGATTACGTCAGACAGAGATGCTAAATTCACGTCCAGATTTTAGAAGAGCCTACAGAAAGAGCTAGGGACACAACTGAATTTTAGCACTGCTTTTCATCCACAGACCGACGGGCAGTCGGAGAGAACGATTCAAACACTAGAGGATATGCTAAGGGTAGTAGTGCTCGATAGAGGGAGCAATTGGGAACAAGTACTGCCTCTGATAGAGTTTGCCTATAACAATAGCTACCAGGCAACGATTGACATGGCTCCATACGAAGATTTATACGGAAGAAAGTGTAGATCACCCCTCTATTGGGATGAGGTTGGTGAGAGGAAAATTCTGGGCCAGATACGGTCGAAGAGATGATAGAAGTTGTCAGAAAAATCCGAGAGAGGATCAAAGAGGCTCAGAACAACAGAAGTCCTATGCAGATCTTCGCGGACAGATTTGCAGTTACTGTAGGAGATAAGGTTTTCTTGAGAGTATCTCCCTCGAAAGGGATCACCAGATTTGGAGTCAAGGGAAAACTCCTACCCCGCTACATAGGACCGTATGATATTTTGGAAGCGGTCGGACCAGTAGCTTATCGATTGGCGCTACCGCCAAGCTTTGGAAGCGTTCACAACGTGTTCCATGTATCCCAGCTAAGGAAGTATGTGTTCGATCCGAAGCACGTGATCCACCAAGAAGAGATGATAATTAATCCGGATCTGAGCTATGAGGAAAAGCCAAAGAAAATTTTGGATAGAAAAGTGCAACAATTGAGGAATAAGGCGATCACTTCAGTGAAAGTACTGTGGGAGCACCACGGGCAAGAAGAAGCCACGTGGGAGTTGGAGGATAAGATGAAGGAACGTTACCCCGAACTTTTCAAGTAGAGCTGCACAAATTTCGGGACGAAATTTCTTATAAGGAGGGTGGAATGTGACGCCCCGGAATTTCGTTCCCTTCTTTCGAGATAAATCGGATTTATTAGCTTAATTAATTTCTTTTAGAAGATGTGTAATCGTACTTTCCTCGTTGTATTCGACTTTGGAGTAATTTAAGTATCTTCGTTGGAGGAAATAAAATGCAAGGAAAATTTAAGTTTCAAGAATAAAAGTGGAGAAAATACTTTTATTAGAGAAATGTGGATACACTGTGAAGAAATAGAAATACATGGATGATGGAAATAGTATATGCCTGCAAGTTTGATAAAAATCAACATGCACCTATTCTACGCTATCTATCCTACTTCTTTAATTCTCAAGTTTGGAAGCAAACTAAATTGAGAATAGAACCAAATGAGCTCAAGAGGAGCATCTCCTTTCTTTCCCTCTTTTTCTTAATCTCGATTTTGCTTCCCTCCACAAGCTCCAAGAATGCCTCCATGTACCTACAAAGTTTACACCAAATTGGGGGTTAGAAAGTTACACACAAGTAAAGAGGGAGGGAAGCACAAGCTAAATAAGAGATGGAGCAAGTAGGTGAATAGTGCAGCTAGAAGAGCTACAAGATAGAGCATGAGGTAAGCCAATTTTTGTCACCACTTCATCTAACATCAAAAGAGATTCAAGACAAAGAAGGCATAGGAGAAAGAGCTCCTACACAAGCCCAAAAGTAGAAGATGAGACAAACTCTCATCTCCCCGTCGATCAAGGCCGAGAAATCAGCCAAGAAGATCAGCCACCATCACCAAAACGGCAAGAATCTCACAATCATCAAGCTCGAAAGTGAGAGTGCTAGCAAGCCCAAAATAGGATCCTTTGGCTCCAAGTCTCAAACCTAGCTTCCAATAGATTAGCACCATATAAGAGCCACCTTCCCCTTCACCTCCGCCACCCCACTCTCGACACCACCACCCACTCACGACACCAAGCGCGGGGCGGCGAAGAGGAGAGGAAGGAGTGGCGAGCGGCGAGGGCGAAAACCGCCACCACCGATACAAGTTCAGCAAGTGAGGTAAACAACCTCAACACCAACACTCTTCGCATCATGTAGAACAACAAGTAGATAGCTCAAGAACTTAGAATTTCCATAAGATTCTCACAACCAAGTATGGAACAATAGCAGAAACCTCAAGATCTCCCACAGTAAGCATGTGTAAGAATAGAGACTCAATACAGTAAGCTAAGTGCCCCAATTGAAAAAAAATCAGAACTTTAATACCATAGCCAAAGACCAATTCCAGTGAGCACTCAAAAAGGATGGATCATGGAATTTAAATACTCCAACAAGAACATAGAAATACCATCAATCTCCAATCTACTAGAATTTAAGGAAATTGAGTAAAGGAGAAAATGGGAGGTGACTTAGGTTAGACGGAGGGGCTGCCGGGCGACGAGCGAGCGTCGACGGAGTCCGAAAATTTCCGCAGAGCGGCAGAGGCGGCTGAGAGAGAGGAAAGAGGAGACTAGGCTCTCCTCTCCGCCGCTGGATTCGCCGAGAAGGCGACAAGGCAGCGGCCCTGCTCGCAGCTGGAGGCGTGAGTGCGACGGCGAACTTCGGAGCTTCCCCACGTGAGCCGGAGAAAGAGTGCGTGCAGCACTAGGAGCCCGACGAGTGCTCGGCGGCGGCGCTGCCACCACTGGCGCGAAGAGGCGACGGGGAGAGCTCGACAGAAAGGGCAGCGAAGAGGGAGAACTCGATGGAGGAAGGAGTACGCGCCGACGGGACTCCGGAATTCCGTTGGGGTGGGGCGCGGTTTTGCCGAAGAGGAAAGGCGCCGCCTCTGAATTCGATTAGGGATTTCAGTTTGAGAGGTAAATGATTTTGGGGTAAATGTGCAAAATTGGGAGAAGAGGCGGAGCCGGCGACGCTCCGGCGACGCAGAGAGGCCTCGATTCGCCGGAGATGGCGATTCGCCGGAGATGGAAGAGTGGCTGTCGCTGCTGCTTCTTCTTCTTTAGAAAGAGTTCATTTGGGAATAAGGTGAATTTGGAGAAGAAGGGTTGAT
>NW_025952282.1:0-5000 GCF_023119035.1 Salvia hispanica | reverse complement strand
ATGATATTTATAGTAATTAAATAAGTATGTAATCATGTATTATTGATACATGTGAACTTTAGTACTGTTATATAGTCCAATCAAATTTGTTATACCTGTGAACTTTTTGATTGCACACTGGAACTTTCGTAAATTCACATTCACAGTAAAAGTTCTTTAATTACTAATATACTTAACTTTATTGCGTATAATTACAAAAGACATAAAACTTTTTTCACCAACAACATTTGGTACACTTATTACATTCTTTTTAATCAAAAGGTTAAATTAAATCATAGTTTCAACTTTCAACTCACCGTAGAATTGTTACAGATTGTATAACCAAAAATTAATTATTAAAATGTCGCACACATTTATCTATTCTTTATGGTATTACATCATACTTCATTGATACATATAAACGTCGTATATATAAAAAATTTTAAGTTTTGTATATAAATTCAATTTATTACAAAATAAAAAAAAATTACAAATTTATTAGTAAAACATTAAATGGGATACATAATTAAGTAAATTGACTTAATCTGTAATACCCACTGTTTTACTATTAAGTTTCTCGCGAAACTTGAGATACATGTCATCATTTAGTTATTTTTTCGATTAAATGAAATGGATGTTAAAACTTTTATTTCATGCATAATTAAAAGTTGATTTATGAAATACTCTCGAATAAGAAGAGGCAAGCGAACCAAGATCGAGTATGTGCTTTTCTTTAAAGCTAAAGTCAAGTTCATAATGGATACAAGTCGACACTTTGGATTAGAACGGGTACAAATACCAAAGCTTAGTGTTCAATACATAAATGGATGTATATGAATTAAGTATATAAAGTTTTTAAGTACAAAAGAAACTAATAGTGCACCTATAATTAAATAAGTGAATAAATGCTTCTTGGGCCTATTCTCTTCAGGCACAAACCACACCCGAGGCTCATTAGTCCAGCCCGTTGGTAGAGGGCTGTCGGCCCAAAGAGCAGCCCAATAACTCTTCCTCCTATGACTACCACCTGCAAGATACAAACCATAGTTGATGAATAAAGACATAAGAAATTAAAGAACTTTTATTAGAGGAAAGGAGACAACCCATCTTTAACAATGGAGGACCAAGGACTTATCCAAGAAGGTATTAAACCCACCTGCAGCATCTCCTAATCCCAATAGCTCCTGCCTTCTCTCCAATCACTACCTGCAACAAACCAACAAAGTATTTAAATGCAAGAGTACATGTACTCCAAAGATAGAAACAAACCAAACTAAACAAAGTAGGATGAAGATCGCCAAAAGGGATCTTGCTGCAATAAGAAAACAAAGGGGAAGCTCAGTCCATTTATTCCTTCACAAGTACTATCTCACAAACAGCCAACCAATGTGAACAAAAGAGCCAAAGAATGCAGATTCGATTTTTGCCATATCTCAACAAACTGCAGCAGCAGCTTATATAAATGTCTTCCCCTTCAATATCTGTTTCCCTTCACCACTCACCACTTCCCTTACTTCACAACAAGGAGTTCCAGAGTGGCAAGTGACCTTGGAAGAGTTAGGAGCAGAATTTTGTAAGAGAATAGCTACTGCAAGAGGTATAACACCCTCTCTTCCCCACCATACTTATAGAAACATGAAAGCATGAACACTTGAGAACAAGTAGGCACGGCATATTAGAATTTCAAAATCTTAAGTAGCTTTCACAAAAGGGGAACTCCGAGAAACAGTGTGCTTAAGATTTGCTTTTAGCAACTTTCATAATAATCAAAACTCCTTCCAATGAACTAAACTTTCCCCAAAATCACAACTTTAAAACACATTAGCCAAGACCTCCAACATCACAAAGGACATGCTCAAAACTGGAAATCTAGAATAAAATGTAAACTAAGGGCTTAAATACGAGACTTAGCTTAGAAGAGCTGCCCGGCAGGCGACGGAGCCCCGAGGATCACCGCGGAGCAGCAGCTGCCGCTCCCCGAGCCTTGGACGGCGATGACGGATGCTGCCGCGGAGAAGCGGCGAGGCCTCAGCCGCGTGGCAGCGACGGCACCAGCTCGTCGTCGTTCCAGAGCTGGCGGCTGGCTGGAGGTGCTGCACCGTTGTGTAGCAGTCGAGAGGGGGAGTCAGGGAGGCGATGCCTCCTCTCTGCTGCTGGACTCGCCGAGGACGTGAGTGTGAGACGGAGGCAACAGACGTGAGTCTTCGGTGAGTGTCGTAGCTGCCTCGCGAAGGAGGCAGCGGCGAATGGCGACGAGCGGCGATGGCGAATTCGCCGGAGACCGCGAGGGAAGATGAGAGGCGCTGCTTCTCTATCCTCGCGACTTAGATAGAAGAGGGGAAGGGGATCGAATTTCGGCGGCGCAAGGAGGCGCCGACTGGAGCGGCGAACGACGAGGGATGAGGCGTCGCGCCGCTGCTTCTCCTCCGAGCGGTTTTTCTCTCAATTAGGGATTTAGGATTTGGGGATTTTGAGAAAGAAGAGAGAGAGAGAGTAGGGACCGATGGAGATGGGAAGAGGAAGTTTGGGCCATTAGTGCTTGGGCCACTATTAGTTTTTGTTTTGGGCCTCTATTAACTAAAATCATGGGCTAAGGTTTTAAATAGAGAATGGGCTATAATTCTTTTGATGATCTAAGAAGTTGGGCTAATAATTAAAATAAAGTAGGAGATTGGGCCTTAGCCTAATTAAATCATGAGCCCACCTATGTTGCTCAATCAAATAATTGAGGTTAAGTAATGATCCGCTAATTAATTCCACGACGATAAATTTAATTTCCGGACCTTAGCTTAAGTGCTCGAATAATTAATGATAAGAATTGATATGCTAACGATGAATAGACCTCGAGTTATTTTGAATGCTTGAATAAATGGCATAGGAGGTAACACCCTCTAGTTAAGCGAATAATTTTTCCAAATAAATTAAATCTACTGATTTAATTAATGTTCAAGAATTCTAGAACTTTTTCTAGAAAAATAAGAAAGAGAATAACAAAAAAAAAAAAAGAGCACGCACTTAGGATGCATTTACGTTTGAGTTCATTTGGCTTCTTAAGCCTAATTAAGTATTATTTCCATGTTACTAAAGGGGCGTCTTCGCGCGTCATCTAAAAATCAAGCTAAGGAGTTTGTTCGGCTAAGAGATAGCCTTTGAGGTGGGCATTTCTTTCAAAATGTGAACTTGCCTTTTTCATGATTATGTGAAAATTATGCTACTTAAGTTTTGTCATGCCACTTTATGTTTTTATGGATTACCTATCTGCTTGGCTATGCCAATATATGTTAAATCGAATTCGGGTCCCAGTAGGGCCGCAAACCCTACTCGGACTAGTGTACACATAAGGGGACCGTGAGCTAACAAAAGGGGTTGGCCGGTCCAGTGACCGTCGTGGAATGTGGCCACATTCCCGGTTCACACAATGTTCAGATATGGTAGATCTATGTCATATGATTGCGCAATCAACTTTATGAAATGAAAAGGATTTTAGTGACACGGGCCTTTCAAGTTAAAACCCCGTGTTCACTCAACGGGCTGACAAAACTCTTTATGAAAATTATTTTGGCAATGTGCCCACTGAGTATATCAAATACTCAGCCCTGCATGTTTCTTTTCTAATGTGCAGGTTGAACGTGGACGGGCAGACGACGGTGTTGGGAGTAAAATTTTAAATAAGTCTTTAGGTAGCCCAGAGTAGTGTGTCCTCATACATGCTACCCTGTCTTGGACATTTCCGCTGATATAAGATTTTGAAATAAGAATTTATGAACCCAGGAAGCACTCTGATGTTATGTTGACCTATTTCACCTTCGTCTGTGAGACTGTTATCCCAGTTTCATCTTACAAATCATGCTTACTCTATCCCTTTGATTCTGATATGTTATTTAAAGCAAGTATAGAGGCAGTCACTCCCACGTAGGAAGTTGTGGTCGTGACAACAGAAATCAAATAACCAAAAACTAATTAAGAAAAAGCACAAAAAAGAAAAAAGAAAATAAAAGGAAAGCAAGGACGATGATATTTAAACCTTTTGAATCGAATAATCAAACCCTGGCGAGCGAGCTATAGAGAGAATGGATTCGGGTCTCATATTTACCGAGACAATTGTCTCACTGAGAGTCATTAGCGAATGTAAAAAAAAATTTAATCTTGAAATTGAACCCTACAACGACAGGCAAAATCAAGTGTGCGTGCAAAATCTAATATTCTAAATTTATTAAAAGAAATTTATTTATACTTCGTACCGGGAGAGTGACCAATTGCTAACTATAATTAATTTAAACAAATTGTCATGTGTAATTTTATTTTATTATTATTTAAATTTAAAAAGATAAGAAAACTATTAAAATTAGGGTTGTAGATCAAAATGTCAATATAGTGTGTTAAACATATCAATATGTCAATACAATTTAGCATTGACATTGTTTATGTATTGTAGTGACATATTATCATAGGTATGTTGACATTAACCTGCTACAACAAAAATACAAAAATTCAATTTTTTTTTCAAATTTTAATATCGGTGCATATGCAAGTGAGTTCCCATTAGAATGCTTATAAAATTATCTTTAATTTGATATAGTTTGTGTAAATAAATTGAGATAGTTATAATCAATTAAAGTTTTGAGATAATTTTTAAAAGTTAGTTATAACTAATTTTTTATTAATTGACATTTTTTATACATCATATTGATATTCGTTGATGAATAATCTTATACCTTAATTTAATAATCCAATGTCTATAATTTAATTGTAGTTAGCAATTTAATAGAGTTAGCAATATAACACACCATCTCCATATGATTTGTTATTTATTATTAATAATTGATTATTTTTTTAGTCTAGGTAGATGTGCATCTGAAGTTGGACCTTGTCGGGGTTTCTATTTCTGTGAAAACATGTTTTGAGCTCCTTGTTTATTTAACGCAACATTCATTTTTATCTATTTATTGAGAGAAATATTTTTGTCATATTGTGCTTTTACTTATTGATTTATGTTTGAGTTTTACTATGTCTAGTCTTCT
>NW_025952281.1:0-9684 GCF_023119035.1 Salvia hispanica | reverse complement strand
CGATATCATAAAGCAGGTAAAGTTATTACGTGTAAACTAAAATTAACTTATTAATGTTTTACAATTTCAACTCTGTAAGTTTTCAACTTACCTGGGTGATTAAGGTGGGTTTTAGCAATGTTAGGCAAGTATAGAATAGTACCTTTCCTGATTTGTTATAGAGAGAAGAAGTGTACGTATTGTTATAACACATCGTTTCTTGTTTGATATAAATAAGGGGAGAAGTAGGTGAGTTAATTCACCATTGGGAGTGCTCTAAATGAGTGGATGAAGAGGGGAATAGCTATAGTTTATTCTTTGCTATGTGAATTTCATTCACGTCTGATTTCGGTCTAGTGTTTCTTTTTGGTCTAAAGATTGATCAATATGATTAACGGTTATTTGTGGCGGTAATGATTTTAGTTTTTGATTTAAAGTATTTTACCAACTAAGTTGCGAGATTATTAATCAATTTTTAATTAGTTGATGGAGATCTAGTATTTCCCAAAAGGAGCTTAATTGAGTGGATGAAGAGGGGAATAAATATAGTTTGTTCTTTGCTACACAATATTGTTATGCATGTGAAGAAGAGAGATATTGTTTAGTCCTTTCCATGATAAGATATGAACGGATTGTAACGATTTTGGGTGGAATTAGTGGGTCCATTCAACTTTTGAATGTCTCAACTTTAACATTTTGTAATTATTCAATTAAAATCAAATGTGCATTATTGAAATGGACGAAATACTATAGCTTATCATGTGATTTTCGTGTGTATGTATCACTCAAGTACCACACACTGTACCAGTGTACCTGCATGCTTCCCAATCAATGACCAAAACTAATTAATACTCTCTACATCTTCCCAATCAATGACCAAAACTAATTAATACTCTCTACATCTTCTATAATTTATCACCATTTGATCCGACACTAATTTTAAAAAATATAACAAAAAATGGGTTGAAAAGGTTGGTGCAATATGGATCCTACTTTTATATATTAGTTTTATAATAAAATGTGTGAGAATGAGTTAGTAGAATATGAGATTCACTACTAAAAATGATAAAAGTGAAAGGTGACAAACTTTTAGGGATGGACGAAAAAGAAAATATGCGACAAATTTTTAGTGACATAGAGTAATTTTAAATCCTAATCAATCAGACAATCACTAGCTAACTACTGTTAATCAGTAATTATTGAAAAGATAATAATGTATCTATTTCATTTTTCCACATATTTTTTATTTCCATTTTAAATAATACTCCCTCCGTCCACGAATAAGAGTCCCGTTTTTCCATTTTTGTCCGTCCACGAATAAGAGTCCCGGTTCATAATTACCATAAATGGTAAAGAGACCCCACATTCCACTAACTCATTCTACTCACATATCATTTAAAACTAATATATACAAGTGGGACCCCTATTCCACTAACTTTCTTCCACCCACTTTTCTTAATATTTCTTAAAACCCGTGCCATTTAGAAATGAGACTCTTAATCATGGACGGAGGGAGTAGTATTCATTTCTTCCCAACAAAACATCTATCAACAAATTAGTCTGCTATTTTTAAATCTTATTAACATGACACTGTCTATGGGGTAGGTTCGTGTTAACATGATAACACATCTAAAAGTGACACTGTGACACCACGTATCGAGTAATATTATAAACGCTACACAGTAATAGTATAAATGCTAGACAACAATCTATAGATTGTTGTCTAGCGTATTGAATATTGCTGGCCGAGAAAAAATTGTTGTCTAGCACATTGGATATTGCTGGCCGAGAAAATTTATTCTTGAACATTTTTTTATAATTGCCACATAGCAGCTGATTATTTGTCCATGTATACAAATGATTGGCTATAAATAATGGTACGGTGTTAGTTTAAAAAGTGTTGTCATTTTAATGCACCTCGTAACTCATAACACCAATTGATACTACTTCAATTCTATTTCCTTTTTCTTTCTTCTACTTTACTAATATCATTCGAGATTTAGAATTGTGGACAAAAATGGAATTCAACTATCGATGTGCATTGAAGAAAATTAAAAGAAACCACTAAATCCAGGTTGAAAATTTTGGGAAGAGAAATTCTCTGAGGTCGATTTCACCCATCACCTCAAGTTCATATAAGGTCATAATATTTACTATATTATAAAAATAAAGAATTTGAAAATAACACGAGTTTTAATGCAAAATTGATAAATTATAAAAATACACAAAAAGTTTAGATTATTAATAATAGAGAATGAAGCATTACATAAAATGAAATACTTACAAAATATAAAAATGGGCTAATTTAAAAAAAAAATCAGAAAAATAAAAGTGGACTGCATTTAAAAAAATATATCAGAATAATAAAAGTGGACTGCATTATTTTTTCAAGAGGCTGAGGTGGTACTATGTTAGTCCTTTAGCATATCATATATGTAGAATTGATAACTACTCTTCTCAACATCTTACTCTCATTTGACCATGTGTACCTATATGCATTAGGATCTCAATTCATGAATTTCTCATCGGTTCGAGAAATCAAGACAAGTGTATCGAACTATTTTCTCAACAAAATGAGACTATAAATGACGGACGGTAGAGTTTGTCATAAACCCTCTCAACAACAGAAAAAGAAACTAAAATGCATCCATCTCTACTCCTACTCTCAGTCCTCCTCCTCATTCTCCCCCGCTCCGACGCCTCCCGGGCGCCGTTCCAGCGCTACCGCATCCCCACAACCCGCCTCTCCGCCTCCACGTCACTCGAGAGACAAATCGAAGTCACCCGCCCCCTCCCCTTCGACTCCCTAACCCCGGCATGCACTCTCCCCCTCATCAACCTCACCTTCGGCAACACCTACAACCTCCCCCCCTCGGCCGCCAACTACTCCGCCCCCCTCAACTGCACCTGGTCCAACGCGGTCCTCCAATTCTCCGGCGCCGCCAACGGCACCCAATCCGACCGAATCGCCGCCGTCTGGCTTGCCGGCGCCGAGCTCCTCCGCACCAGCACCCCCCAATCCACCCCCGACGGCGTCTCCTGGTCATTTTCCAAGGACGTCACCCGCTTCTCCGCCCTCCTCCGCCGGAAAAGCCTCTCCCTCTCCGTCATGTTAGAGAACACCGTCGATGAATTCCACACCTGCGCATTCAACGTCAACATCACTTTCCTCTTCTACAACGTCCGAAATTCCCCAATCCACAGCCGCCGCTCGCTCAATTCGAGCCCTAGAAAAATCATAAAACGCAGCCGCCGCCGGCAGTCAGCCGCGCTCAATGCTTCACTCGAGCTAGACAAAATCCCTGCCGATTCGATCATTCCGGTCTCCGCTGCCGGAGAGGAAGGGTACTGGTTTAAAATCCAGAACGGAAACGACGCCGTTTACCAAGGGATTCAAATCCCTAACAACACCTACAGAGCGGTAATCGAGGTCTTCGTCTCCGCTCACGGCGACGACGAATTGTGGTACACGAATCCACCGGATTTCTACATCGAGAGCAACGGACTGAACATCACGCGCGGCCACGGCGTCTACCGCGAGGTCCTCGTGACGCTCGACGGAAACGTCGTCGGATCGGTGCTCCCCTTCCCCGTGATCTACGCCGGCGGCATAAACCCCTTTTTTTGGAGTCCAATCGTCGCAATCGGCGCCTTCAACCTACCTTCCTACGAAATCGAGCTCACTCCGTTTCTCGGCATTCTACTCGACGACAAAAAGCACTACTTCGGATTCGGCGTCGCCGACGCCATCTCCTTCTGGCTCGTCGACGCGAATCTACACCTCTGGCTCGACGACGGTCCAGTGAAAGTCCAAGCCGGTCCGATCAAGTACAAAAACCCTAACAATTGCGTCAAGCGCGAATCGAGCTTCGCAGAGCTCAACGGCAAATTCGAAACCGAAGGAGAGAGAAAAACAGAATTCTCCGGCTGGGTGTACTCCAGCGCCGGAAACCTAACCACAAGCGTCACAACGAAGCTCGAATTCGACAACGAGATCAACTACAAGAGCAACGGCTCGATCGTGAAGGTCGAGCACGATGTGACGGTGGAGAAGCAGATCGAGATCTCGATCCCGTCCTCCGGCACGATTGCGAGCTACAGCGTGGAGTCGGAATACGAGCTGGAGCTGAAAACGACGTCGATCGCCGGAGCTGGACCGGAGAACTACCTGGTGTCGACGGATCTGGAGATTTCGTACGAGGAGGAGAAGGAGATCGGCGATTTCGAGAGCGAATTGGAGATCAAGCAGGAGTGCAGCGGGTGGATGTTCGTGCACGGCGACGACGTGCTCTCAGGCGCCGGAGCCACGTCGCAGAGTTACGAGGAGGAGGATAGTCACGGCTGCTATACGCGGAAGATATCGGCCGATCAAGGCGCCGTCGTCGCCGATTCACAGAATTTCCTCTGCGCCCTAGGCCGTGTTTCTGGTTCATCTGCTTAGAATTCGGATTTCTTGTGCAAATGCTTTTTCGCGTAGTGTATGATATAATTAAATAAAATTTAATTTAGGAGATCTGTGTGATTATGATTTCGAGCAAGAGTTAATGCTATGAGTTTTCGTTTAATCCCTCTTTTTTTGGGCAATTTTCTTAGCTTGTTTTTCCAAAAGAGGGTTACCAAATATTGTACTCCGCAGTCAAAGAAACGGTGCAGGAGGCACTAAGAGCATCCGTAGCACGGCTCGCCATCGGCTCGGTCTCGTCCCGGCGAGACCGTGTTGCAAAGAGCATCTCGTCCAGACGAGACGGGACGTCCCGTCGCGCGCGGAAGGAGCCGGCCTCGAGTTGTCTCGCCATGCGCGCGCTGGCGCTAGGCGTGACGCCCACTTGCCGGCCCGCGAGTGGACGTCGTAATTATGACGTCATAACTTTTTTTTTAAAATTCGAAATTTCAAAAATATAAAATAAAATTTTCAAACGGTCGAATTTTTAAAAAAAAATTTAATTTTTCTTTTAATATTCTATAAATACTCCATTTCTCTTCCATTCTCCATTCTACACACAAACACTACACTCATCTATTCTTCTCTCAAATATCTTATCTCTTTTCTCTCCAATTTTTGGAAAAATGTCCGGCGATGGAAACTCCGGCCACGGCTCCGGGTTCGACTTGAACTCGTTTGGTGATTGGGCGAACATGTACAACGTTTTGGGTACTCCCGGTTCATCGTCGGGCACCCAAGGCTCGACGACTCCGTCGGCGTACCAAACACCACATTTTGATGTGGATGCATACTATCGTCCCTCCCCACAGAGGTACAGGAAATCGCCGGGCCCATGAATAGTTAAGGGATGAGATGGTTAGAGATGAATAAGAGATATGGATGCGGATGGTCTAAGATAATTAAATTATCACGAGCTTTAATGGGCTTCTTAGTATGATGGAGTGAAATGAGGAAGAAATGGAATGAAGATGAGAAAGTAAAGAATACAAATAGAATGAAATTGCTATTCCTTATTGATTATATTCCTATACATGGTAACACATACTTGGTAACACAAATAATTAAGAGTATAAATTTTAATAAGGATCAAGATGATGATTTAATTGGTGTTATTATATGAATTTATATAATATCATGTTTTAATGTTTTTTAATTAATTACTATGTTAGCTTTAAAATGGCCATTTTACAGTCGGTTGTATTAGCATGAATTTATGCATAAATTATGTTTTTAATTAACTATTTCTAAGGTGCTTGATAGCCTAAATTAATTACGGATAAAATATAAAATGGCATTTTTGTTTTTGTGCAATATAAGAATGTTTTTTTAATCTTATTTTGATTATGATTAAATGATCAAATTAATTAATTAAGCAGAGTTGAGGGATGATGCAATCCAAATAGGGTCGCACTTCACTATGGAATGCTTTTTCACATGGGCAAAGCGGGCCGAGTTTATTTAAACTGGGTATCACTTTTTGATAACTTAGTTATCCACTTCTTCACCTACTTTTGTTATCAATTTCTTTAAAAGAGTATTCGGTTTACAAGATTGTATCCCGAGATTGAATTAGTAGTGTGTTTTTAGTCCCCCAACTTAATCCTAGATGGATAATCATGAGACTATTAGTCATAGCTAACCCCCTATGACTAAAATAATCTCACAACTCAATCATAGATTATATCTTGGTATTATTTTATCGAGAAAACCGAACACCACCTAAAAAAAGTAAGAGCAAGGAACTACTTAAAAGAGCGTTGGATTTATTTAGCATTTAACCAACAATACCCATGTAAACAAAGCACCACACGCAAAGCAACGAAGTATATTGGGATTCAGAATTGTGGACAAAATTTAAATTCAGGTATAGATGTGCATTGAAGAGAATTAAAAAGAAACCATTGAATCAAGGTTGGAAAATTGGGGAAGAGAGAAACTAACAAAAATGTAGACAAATTCCAAGATTTGAAAGGGCAAAAGAGGGGGGAGGGTAGGGTAAAGTTACTCTGTAATAGCCATTCCTGAATTCTCGAGGTCTATTTCACCCATCCCAGTATCTTCTTCTTCTTCACTGTCTTCATCACCACTGACATCCTCATTTTGCTGTCCTAGCTTAGCCATATGTTCTGCGAGTAGCTTATCCTCCCGTTCGCTCACCTGAACACAAAATCATACTCGTTAATTACATATATGTATGTTGATAGGTGTGTTGAAATTAAGCGTAAAGTTGCTTACCGCTCTTGGTGGTTCCTTAACAGTAAGTTTTCCTTTTTGGCGTTCAATCTCTTCAGTGCACGCTTGAATTGCCTTGGTAAGCACTGTGATTCCTTGCTCCTAACATTATACAATAAAAACGAGCATTTAGAACCGTACAAAATCCATTTTTAGTTCACAACACTCTTAGATATATACATAAGTGATTACCTTGTCAAGAGTCTGGGTGGTAAGGACATAAGCTGGAGCAGCAACAAGTTTCATTTTAACCGGACAATCGTCATTGCCAACAGCTTCAGCTTTACGCATTGCTTCCTGTGAACATCACCAATAAATCAGTACTTGCTAAAGAAGTTTTGCTTTGAGTAAGATGCATAATAATGAAGAAAAAAGATCAAATGAATAAGTGAAGGATGAAGACCTTTATGTGCAGAACACCGTCAAATTGAAAACATTTCATTTCAATATCTGCGCGAATCTTCAAAGGTTGAGGCGTCATTCTTCTCCTAATATTTTTCACTAAAGCATCTTTGACTTCCTCTGATATTGCAGGAACAACTTTCTTCACCTAAAAGAATAACCGCGTGTAAACAGCATGTAAAACTGATGGAAGACTGAAGATAAATGCTAGTCTTAACGTGAATGAACACTACCTCTTGTCCATCAGGACCAACTTCTGTGATTTCGCGAGTGAGGGTATCAAGAACTGAGTTGGGATCGTTAACCATCACTTTAAATGCCTGTATTTTAAAAAATATATATGACTAGAAGGATAGTAATAATTCTACTTGAGGCAGGAATTCTAAACAATTTTTCTTTATATATAGTATACTAAGTCTCACCTCAAATGCATGCCCATATTTCTTGTACAACGGCCAGCCAACATGAATATACAGATCCTACCACAATATACATGCCATTAGTGAAAAATGCATGTTAAGATATATCACGGAATGGGATGGATATATCTTTGCGTCACTGAGTGTCGACAAAACATAGAAAGTAGCAAAAGAAACTTAAATAACCATAGGTACTCTTTCCAGCTATTTGGAGATGAAACTAATTCAAGATTTACCAAACCATACAGTTCATCTAACAGAGAACACACTACATATCTTACAAGCAAATGAAGTTAATAGCACCAATATACAGCCAAATATGCTGACAATCATACCATGAGTTAAATAGGCACGAACCAACTAAATAATACACCTGAAAAATATCATTCTACAGATAATAATACATCCTACTTTCACAAATACACCATCATTCCAACACACTCCGAATTAACATGTGAAACTAATGAGCTCTGTTAATTGTAATACTATCATGACCATGAGGTGAGGCTGGTAAAGAGTTTATGAGTGTACACTATCAATTCAAACATTATAAAATACTGGAATTATAAATAGATACAAACACTACTAAGCTTGAAGACTGGTTAAGTTTCAATTAATATAAACAAAATCAGACAAAGAAATGGGGCAGGGGACTGATGCATGCTCTACTGAGAGGGGACGTGTGTGCATGCATCCTAGAGTAATTGAGCACGTGAAGAATAAGCAAGAAATAAAGGCACATGTGATATCCGAGTCAGCATGAAGGGTGACGGAGGAAAGTGACGGTGTGATCTGTTATTGACGTCGTGCATATGAGGTTAACGGCATATGCGATTATATAAGGAGGAAGGGGGGGACCGCTAGAATCATGTTGATTGTGTGATGATCTGTGGCCTATGGATCAGTGATGCATGCTCTACTGAGAGGGGACGTGTGTGCATGCATCCTAGAGTAATTGAGCACGTGAAGAATAAGCAAGAAATAAAGGCACATGTGATATCCGAGTCAGCATGAAGGGTGACGGAGGAAAGTGACGGTGTGATCTGTTATTGACGTCGTGCATATGAGGTTAACGGCATATGCGATTATATAAGGAGGAAGGGGGGGACCGCTAGAATCATGTTGATTGTGTGATGATCTGTGGCCTATGGATCAGTGATCCTTAGGAGTTGTTATTCACTTTATCGTTCTGTAATTCCTGCAATTCTCTCATTGTAGTTCCAGTTCTTATTGGTGTTTTGCTGCTCAGTTTCAGGTCAATATTGGTGCGAACGTATCAGGGACACTACGTGACGCAGCAAACTAAACAGTTCTACAGCTTCATCCACTTTTTCCATCATAAACTTCCAACAATTTCTGTTTATCCAATTCTCTACCTACTTTGTTATCAACTTCTTTAAAAACAATATGAAAGATCACAGAACTACTTCAGTTACTGTACGATCAGCAATCTTGTTTTCACTCAAGCAACAAGCCATAATATCTTGAGATATTCAATTCTAATCAAACCATCAAAACAGCATATTAGTATCAGCAGATAATTTACTGAACAATGAGCCAGAGATCTAGCTACCTAAGTCAGTATATAAAACCTTGAGTTATTTCATTAAATACTAATCAAACATTAAATCATTATGATCAAATATGGAATATTGAATTTGTCTTGTACCATAAATAATTCCTTTTGATGAGTCATCAAAACAAACTAAAGCTCAATTTGAATGCTAAACTAGAATACAACATGGTTAATTCAATAACACAATTTCTTTAACTAAACCTACCAAATAATTATACATTCAAAGCTACTATTCTACAGAAAATTTGAAAGCACCAGTTTACTAACCTCTTCGTAATCACTTAATTCACTCAATTTCACAATAGCAACGCAATCAATTAGGTTTTCCAATCCAAACACACAAATTTTCAACTAAACCTACCAAATAATTACACATTCAAAGCTACAATTCTACAGAACATTTGCAAGCCTCTTCGAATTCCACACAAATTCAACAGAAGACAAAGGAGAACCACGCGAAATCACTTAATTCACTCAATTTCACAACAGCAACGCAAGCAATTAGGTTTTTCCAATCCAAACACACAATTTTTCAACACAAATCAATCCAAAACAAAAAACAAACCTCAAGATCAACGCTCATGGTCTCAGCAACATGCCTCATGATCGAATGCACAAGCTTGCTCTTATTG